>NW_026057586.1:35559060-35703016 GCF_023721935.1 Panthera uncia | reverse complement strand
GGAAAGAGAGAGTCTTAAGTGGACTCCATGCTCAGCACAGAGCCCAACATGGGACTTGATCTCATGACTATGAGATCATGACCTGAGCCAATCGAGAGTCGGATTATTCAACCAACTGAGCCACCAAGGCACTCTGAGAAGGGCTTTTTGTAGGATGCATTTAGTTTAAGGGTTATAAGAAGTAGCCAAGAGCTATTGAAATCATGAGAAAGATAAAATAATATCTATGACAATATCTGGATAACCTAGAAGGGAGTGAAGTCAGCAACACAGATGGAAAAATTTGTCTGAGAAAGCATCCACTCATTCACTCCTTTCACTCATTCATTCAACATTTGTTGAATGTTCAGACCTGAGGGAGTGATTTATTGAGATGGGAGTTGTGAAGAAATTGTGGATATTTAACAAGGTCATGTTGGCCATCTGTCTTTTTAATGCAATAATTATGAAATACATGTTTTAGAGAAATACTTTCAGATTGTACTTAAAAATGGGTAAAATTTTTGCTGTTACTCCCTAATTATTCCATTTTAAGTTTCTTCTTTATCCCTATCAGACAATGTTACAACTTATGTTTCAGCTATCAAACATAATTTAGATAATTTAAGAGAAGAAGGAAAGCCTATTTATCTATATTTGTACCTCGTTATGTTCTTTCTTCCTTCCTGATATTCCAACATCCCTACCTTCATTTCCTTCTTTTATAGAGAATCTTTTGTCATTCTTTTAGAATAGATCTACATTCCATTAGTTGTCCTTCTGAGAATTTCTTGATTTCTTCTGCATTTTTGAAGGATATTTTTGCTGGATATAGAATTCTGGGTTGACAGTTCTTTTAGCACTTGAATAATGTGCCACTTCCTTCTGGCCCCCATGTTCTGTGATGAAAATACATCATCATTCGATTTCCCTCCCTTTAAATAATAGTGCCACTTGTCTCTTGCTTTCAAGGTTTTTCTTCATCTTTAGTTTTCAAAAGTTTATGATGTGTCTTGGCATGGATTTCTTTGGGTTTATCCCATTTAGGGTTTTCTCAACTTCTTGACTCTTGCCAAATGTGGGAAATTTTCAGGCATTAGTTCTTCATATATTTTTTCCAGCTCTTACCTCTTTCTGCTCTCTTTCTGGGATTCCAGTGACATGAATGCTGCATCTTTTGTTATAGTCCCACATGTCCCGGAGGCTCTGTTCCTTTTCTTTTTCAGTCTGTTTTCTCTTTTGTTCTGATTGGATAATGTGTATTGTTCTCTCTTCAGCTTCTCTAATTCTTTTCTCTGTCCTCTCCATTCTGTTGTCTGTTTTTATCCTGATCATTGCGTTTTTCAGTTCTAAAACTCATTTGATCGTTCTTCATATTTTCTGTTTCTTTGATAAGACTTTTTTTTCATTTGATTCAAACATGTCTATAATTGTTTATTGAAGCATCTCATGATGGCTGCTTTAAAATCCACACATCTGTGTCATTTCAGTATTAGCATCTGTTGACTGTCTTTTCTCACTCAAATTGAGATTATCCTGGTTCTTGGTATGTCAAGTGATTTTTAGTTGTATTCTAGACATTTTGGGTGTTATGTTCTAGTCTTATTTAAGTCATCCCTTTTAGCACACCTTTTCTGACATCACACCCGTGGGGAAAGATAAGTCCTCCCCTGTTTAATTTTAGGTGGAGATGAAAGTTCGTCACTAGACCTCTGCTGATACCACCCAGTTTTCCAAATGGCCTCTGCTGTTACTGCTGGTAGGGTTGCGAAAGTCTTGGCTTTCCACTCAGCTTCTTCACATCACCCCACTAGGGAGGGACACCTCATTAAAGCTAGTTGGGAGCTGAAATCCAGGCTCCCTATGAGGCCTGTACTGAAATCATAAATGAGGTGGAGGAAGAAGTCATTACTGTCAGATAGGGATTAAAATCCTGGCTCCGCACTCAGTCTTCTTGGATAACACCCCAGTGGAAAGGGGGTGTGTGGTAGAGGGACATCTAAGTCCAGACTTCTCATTTAGCTTTTGCTGATGGAGGTAGGGTTAGGGTTGCAGTGTTTTCTGTGCTGCTTGGCTAGAGTAAGGCACTTCTTATCTAAAAGTTTTCCATTTTGGTAGGCATCCCTTTCCCTCTTTTTTGGGGGGACACATATGGGTCCATTGGCATTTCTGGTTTGTTGACTTCTCCAGCACCCAGTTCAAGGTATTTGAACCAAAAACAAAACTAGGCAACTCATCAGTGTTCTCTAGGTTCTGAGGCCCCAGCCTCTGCCATCTTCTCTCCATTTTCAGTCTTCTTATGTTTTTTTTTATATATAAAGTCCAAAGTTTTAATTGTACTTAGTAAGAGGAATAGGGAAAATTATGTTTATTCCATCTGATCTGGAACCAGAAATCCCATTGTACTAACTTACTTTTTTCTTTAAAAGAATATTTTTGGTTGCTGACATTGACTCAATTTTCTGAAGACATCCTATTATAGTTAGATGTCTTACCTTAGTCCAGAAGAGGATATTTTCCATCCTCCCGGTGCAGACATGGGTGAATTGTTTTAGTAGACAGAGACTAACTGTAGAAAGTTTCTGCTTCCTAGTGGAACTGCTTAATATAGTAAAAACTATATAATGGAAATCATGGGCTTTAACTATTCTGTTCATTACTTTTAAATTTTATGATAGATCCAATTCTCTATTGTTAAGCATATATAGATAAAAACTTAGGTCTCAGAGATTGTTCTTTTAAATGTGGCCTCTTGGTTGATTTATTTAGTAGTCAATAGTGTTAAAGTAGTCGAGTCAAAACCTAACTCCATGATTTTAATGACATTGTAAAACTTTTCTCCTTGAATGTCTTGAGCTATTTCTCTGTAACATTTCTGGAATGGAGGGTCAAGCAAATAATCTGGTTCTTTACCAGTTTTTAAAATACCATTCTGCTAAACAGTCCACATAAGATCAATTATATTAGGAACCAGTGAAGTAAAGTTGTTCATAAAATGCTTTATTACCTTCAGTCTTTGCAGCATTTGCTGAGTTTAGATAATAAACCTGCACATAGAAGTTACTTAATTTTTCTCTGAGCAATAATTTACATTTGTGAGCAGTAGCCTCAGTCATTTTCAAAGAGGCCAGAAATGAGATATTCCTACTACTTTTTCCCATTTAACCTTAAAATGTTAGATATGATTCCATTCTATAAGAAATCTCCTTTTTCACTCTAGTTATGAATACTATTTTATGGACATTGTTTGATTTTTACTTAGAATTATTATACTAGGTCGTATTTTCATCCTTCATGGAAAAGCATATGCAACTCTGGCAAAAGTGCTGCCCCCCCAAGGCCATAGAGAATGGTGTAGCAACAATTAGACTGAATTCAGAAACCATACTGCACACATAGGCTTAACAGTGTGCTTGGACAAAGTAAGAGGCTGAATATCTTTTTGAAAGTAGAAGAGAAAAATGTGGTTGTTTACTTTTCCCATGGACTCTTCCCCCGGTATAAATTTTCTAGCCCTACAGGTAATGTTTGCTAAGTGTTATTACTTCAGCAGCCAGTCACAATAGAAATGGTATAGTGCTTAAAAATCTAGAATACTGCTTCCTTCTAAAGAAGAAAATGGGTTATTTCACTTTCCTATTTTATTTTCTATATACTTCTTTCAAAAACAAAAACAGTTGACCAAAAGAGAGGAAAAACACCCATCATATTCTAAAGATGGATTAAAGAGAAGAAGCAAAGGAGTCTGATAATGTGTTATATGCCTCAGTATAAAGGAGGAGAACAGGCTTCCTTCCCACTGATACCAAGGAAGAGGGAGGGGACTTAGATATGCATCTTCAGAGTGGGGTCCCCAGATCAGCCATCAGGATCACTTGGAAGGAAGCTTATTAGAAACGTAGACAGAATCTTGGGCCCTACCTCAGATTTACTGAATCAGTATCTGCTTTCTAGCAAGAATTACAGGTGATTCCTATATACATTACTTTCTAGAACACACTGAGCTAGTGGTTCTATGACTTTACTCCAAATCCCAGCTCAATGGCAGAGTGACCTTAGGTAAATTGTTAACCATTTTGTGCAGCAAATTTATTTGTAAAATGAGAGTAATAATAGTATCTAATGTTTTTTTGTTTTTTTTTTTCCTTTCGAGGAGAACTAAGTACAATAATGTCTTTAAAGTACTTAGAAGTGCCCTGCCCCAAAGTACAGCCATGCACAGATGCTCTAATTCAGGTACCTATTCCTGGTAAGAAGCATTTAGTTCTGTGCTGGGTAATGCTGGTATCTGACTCTATACAAGAACTCCAATGAGGAATCTAAAGAGGTGAGAGATGACAAACACAACACTTAGGAGAGCTAGAAGATGAACTGTATGAGGAAAGTATAATGCCACTGGATTACTTAGTTTAGAGACGAAGAATAAGGGATCTCTTAAACTGAGTACATTTCCACTTGGAAATGAATGGTCTTACACAGCAGCATAAATAGTTCAAGTAAACAAATAGAAGAATATGAAGAAAGGGAAGTATCATGTATATTGAGACTGATAGGTTGTGGAAGGTTTTAATTTAATGACAAGAATGAAACTCTCCTGTTTGAAGATAGGAAACAGAATGAGACAAGTTCTTTCTAAGGAGTTTTTAATCTGTTCCTCATGGCTGAGCTAGTAGACCCCACCCAGCTTGATGTTTAGCTCTGCTTCACAAAGCATTATATGTACAACTTCACTTACTGGCCTTTCAGAGTCTAGAAAGCTTAGTGTGCAGTTTTCAGTGGTCTGTATTGTCAGGAATATACCCTCTCTAAAACTGGAAATTTTCAAGTGTTAAATCATTGTTACCACAGTTCACCTTATAAATGGTTGGGGGAGGGGTGAGATAACAACCTTCTTTTTCTCCGATTCTAGACTGGTTCCTATAACTCAAAAAAGGCTGAATGATTTAAAGCAGCCTTCCAAATGGTGAAAATACTTATCCTTTGGGTCTGGCTGATACATGGAACCTTTAAACAAAAATACATTTTTAAGCAAGTTAGAAACAAGAGAAAATGCATGGCTTTCAATAGAAATGTTTTTGCAACCTTGACTTTAATATCTACCATGAATGTAAATGTATATCATTAGAGTGTTACATGAACAGGAAATCAAAGAAATAAAAACTCTGGTCAATCTGGCACATCAATTGCCTGTTTTTTAGGATATCTGTATGTGAACTTTTAGTTGTGAACACATGTCCTTGCTTTAAGGTTGGAGAAATAAACCTTGGGTCTCCATTGTGTGATTAGTTTCCTGAAAACCTCAGGGTCTGATGATCTGAGCAAAGACAGAATCTCAATTGTCTCAGTGCCAAGTCTGTTGTGCCCCATCCTGTTTTGCAACTCTGCAGAAAATAAGGTAGAAACTGTGATGCTTCAAAAACTCTAAAAAAGCTAGTTAATTACTCTAATTAGATCTCTTTACATGTCTCCTGTTTTTGTTGCCATTGTTCAAACAGAGTAAGTAGAATCCAGAAGAAACTGGGTGAAGCGTTTCTCTTCTTTTGTAAACGTCCAGAGTGTTGAGTTTTCCTCTGTTTGTTTTGGGGCTATGTTCCTTTCCTCCAACAGATTAGTATCATCAGGAAATTGGAAAATACTGTGGTCTTGCACTGAATTTGCCATATAATAATTAAAGGGAAAATTTCAGACTTGTATCAGTAGGTTGTACTCCAGCACAGATCACAACTTAATATAAGGGTGTAAAGTTATTGTCATGTGAAGTTCTTGTCTAGCTCTGCTAATCAATTCGTCTTGGTATCACTTTTTCTTTTACCAACAATCCATTTTTAATTGTATACATTATCATTGGGTACCGAACTAGTTATATAATTTGGACCTCTGTTTATCTCTGACAATGTATGTGTACTGTTTTTTGAAGGGGGGAGGGGTAGGAAATGATTGTGAGAAATATGACATGGTCAAAAGCCATTTGCTTCAAGGTGGGAAAATATTATGAAGTTAGAACAATTTAAAATTTTAATGAATCAGTATTTTTAGCCATCCTCTTGACTAATTGAAAGAATATATGATCTATCTATAGTTTGTTTCAATTGCCAGCCCAAAGCTAACCCGAAATTCAGTAGACACTCCTTTACTTTTATTCTTTTATTCATTTCTCTAACATTTTTGAAGTGCCTGCTGTGTACTAGAGAGATACCCAGATTAATATACTATTATTTCCAGGAACACATAGCCCACTTCAGGTGATAGTGATACAAAATAATTTTAGCAGTATGCTATTTACTATAATAAAGGTGCTTAACTCTGCCTAGGAATTCAAAGATGGAGGAAGAAATGACATAAGGGCAAATTTGAAAGGATCAACAGGAATTTTGTAGGTATAAGGATAGGCAAAACATTCTAAGTACGATACACGGTATGTGCTATCTTTATATGTATACATTATGCACTGTGTTGGTGGTCAGAGTGAAGGGCGTACCTGCTCTAGTGACCATCTTTGAGTTCCCATATTTCCTTGGGAGTCTTGTGACTAATGGATGGCATCAGTGCCTTTTTCCTTCCCCAGTTCAGGGAAGTTCTCAGCTATAATTTGTTCAAGTACCCCTTCAGCACCTTTCCCTCTCTCTTCCTCCTCTGGGATACCAATTATGCGTATATTGTTTCTTTTTAGTGTATCACTTAGTTCTCTAATTTTTCCCTCATACTCCTGGATTTTTTTATCTCTCTTTCTTTCAGCTTCCTCTTTCTCCATAACTTTATCTTCTAGTTCACCTATTCTCTCCTCTGCCTCTTCAAGCCGAGCCATCGTGGATTCCATTTTGTTTTGCATTTCGTTTAAAGCGTTTTTCAACTCCTCGTGACTGTTCCTTAGTCCCTCGATCTTTGTGGCAAGAGATTCTCTGCTGTCCTGTATACTGTTTTCAAGCCCAGCGATTAATTTTATGACTATTATTCTAAATTCACTTTCTGTTATATTATTTAAATCCTTTTTGATCAGTTCATTAGCTGTTGTTATTTCCTGGAGATTCTTCTGAGGGGAATTCTTCCGTTTGGTCATTTTGGAGAGTCCCTTGCGTGGTGAGGACCTGCAGTGCACTTCCCCTGTGCTGTGGTGTATAACTGGAGTTAGTGGGCGGGGCCGCAGTCCGACCCGATGTCTGCCCCCAGCCCACTGCTGGGGCCACAGTCAGACTGGTGTGTGCCTTCTCTTCCCCTCTCCTAGGGGCGGGATTCACTGTGGGGTGGCGTGGCCCGTCTGGGCTACTTGCACACCGCCAGGCTTGTGTTGCTGGGGATCTGGCGTATTAGCTGGGGTGGGTAGGCAAGGTGCACGGGGGCTGGAGGGGCAGGCTTAGCTCGCTTCTCCTTAGGTGATCCACTCCAGGAGGAGCCCTGTGGCAGCGGGAGGGAGTCAGATCCGCTGCCGGAGGTTTGGCTCGCAGAAGCACAGAGTTGGGTGTTCGCGCGGAGCGAGCAAGTTCCCTGGCAGGAACTGGTTCCCTTTGGGATTTTGGCTGGGGGATGGGCGGGGGAGATGGCGCTGGCGCCTTTGTTCCCCGCCAAGCTGAGCTCTGCCGTCCGGGGGCTCAGCAGCTCTCCCTCCCTTTGTCCTCCAGCCTTCCCGCTTTCCGAGCAGAGCTGTTAACTTATGACCTCCCAGACGCTAAGTCGCGCTTGCTGTCGGAACACAGTCCGTCAGGCCCCTCCGCTTTTGCCAGCCAGACTCGGGGGCTCCGCTTGGCCGGCGAGCCGCCCCTCCGCCCCGGCTCCCTCCCGCCAGTCCGTGGAGCGCGCACCGCCTCGCCGCCCTTCCTACCCTCTTCCGTGGGCCTCTAGTCTGCGCTTGACTCCGGAGACTCCCTTCTGCTAATCCTCTGGCGGTTTTCTGGGTTCTTTAGGCAGGTGTAGGTGGAATCTAAGTGATCGGCAGGACGTGTTGTGAGCCCCGCGTCCTCCTACGCCGCCATCTTCCGGAACCTATGAATGGATGGCATCAGAGTTGGAGCCTCACGGTCACTTGTTTTTGTCTCAAAGTGACCCTGAGTAAAACATCTCTTATTATCCAGAAGCTTCTCTCTTTGATGTGAAAAATAACATAACTGTCATCCACCAAAACAGTGGGAGAAATGGTGAATAACCAAGCAGTGTCAAACTTGTGTTCTGGCAAGGGTCACCAGTAGCCTTCTCAGCCCTCTGTCTTTAACTGGCATGGCCTCTGCTGCTTCGGATACAGTCAACTGTATTGATTCTTCTTCCTTTGATTGATTATTGATTCCTCTTCCTTTGCCTGCCCTTTCTATGTTATTGTTACATTGGCCCTCTTCTCTCAGTTTGAAAATATCTTTCTCCAAGTGGCTTTCCCTTGTTCCTCAGTCACTTGTTTCCTTAGGGCATGCTAGCAGAGCCCAACAGAATGTTCTTGCCATTATTTCCATCATTCGTTATTGTATGTGCTTGATTACCTGCCTGCCTTGCTGGATGATAAGCTCCCTGCAGGAGACAGTGTTGCTGTTGTTCATCACTGTATGTCTAGCGTCTGGCACAGTCTCAAATGCTAATGTACTCAGTAAATTGTGTTTATTCAGTAAATATTTGTTGAGTACCTATTATGTAGGCTAAGGAATTTGGCAATAAACACAACATGAATATTCCTGCTCTGTGGAGCTTTTTATTGAATGGGTGAAAGAATGAACAAATGAATGAATGAAGCTACACATTCCCTGGACAATGTTACACACTCTTGTGTTCAGCCACCACGTATAAAGTGATTAACTCCCAAATTCTTTATTTCTACTGAGACCTCTTTTCTGAATTCCAGGCCCAGCATCCAAGTGTCATGTATTAGCCATCTTGAGTGAACGCTCCCCAAGCATCCCCACTCAGTGTGTCTAAAGTGTGCTTTCCCTTCCCCCAAACCTTTTCTTTACTGTGCCACTCTGTGTCCTGTTGAAGGCAACTATGCGTCTGGTCATACATCTTGTCTTCCAGTTCATAAGCTGACAGTGTCTTAAATCTTCCTCCCTAGCCCAGTCCCCCTAATTTCCACCATTGTTCAATTCAGACCCCTTGTGTCTCTCATTTAGACTATTGTAGCAATTTTCTAATCAGTTGTTTTGATTCTGGTCTTAAGCTTCCCAATCCATCCTTCATATGCTTACCAAAGGTATCTTTATAAAATGCAAATTGATTTTAAGACATCCGTCAGTGAGTTGTACAGAAATAAAGTCTGGGGCACCTGGGTGACTCAGTTGGTTAAGCATCTGACTCTTGTTCTCAGTTCAAGTCATGATCTCACTGTTCCTGGGATTGAGCCCATGTCAGGCTCCTGCTTAGGATTCTCTCTCCCTCCCTCTCTCCCTGCTCCTCCCCCGTTCTTGCTCTCTCTCTCTCTCTCTCTCTCTCTCAAAAATAAATAAATAAACATTTAAAATTTTTTAAAAAAGTAATAAGGTCCAGCAACTTAGTGTAACATTCCTGATCTGGCCCCTGTTTGCCCCTACCACCTCATCACACCTCCCTACCTATGACCAGTTTCCCATCCGTGCTGTACCACTTGCAGTTCCATTAGGGTGCATATCAGTTTCATTCTCCATGCCTTTGCTCCTGATGATCTTTCAGCTGACGGACCTCCCCCGTCCTGCCTATCCAGTGCATCAGTATACTCCTTTTCCAAAATTCATTTCTGGGGCCACAGCTGCTCTGGAGTCTTTCCTGACTGTCCCTCTTCAATGTTGTTAAAGTGACCACTTACCCCCACTTAAAAAAAAATCTCCACTGATTCCTATGTTTAAATGCCTCTCCTAGAACATGGTATTCTTATTTATTTAAATCTCTTTCTCTAAGCCCCTTGATATCATATATATTTGACATATAACACTGTGTAAGTTTAAGGTGTACAACGTGATGATTTCATATACGTGTATATTGCAGAGTGATTACACCATAATGTTAGTTTGCACATCCATTACCTCCCTGTGTGTGTGTGTGTGTGTGTGTGTGTGTGTATGAACATTTAAGATCTATTCTTATAGTAATTTTCAAACATACAATATGTACCTATCGTTAACTATTGCTACCATGCTGTCCCTTAGGGTTCCCCAGAATTTATTCATCTTAAAACTGGAAGTTTATATCCTTTGACCACCACCATCATTTCCCCAAACCCTCAGCCATTAGCAACCACCAATCTACCCTCTGTTTTTATGAGTTCAGCTTTGTAGACCCCACATATAATTAAGAGAATATAGTATTTATCTTTCTCAGTCTGATTTTTTTCACTTAGCAGAGTGCCCTTAAGGTTCATCCATACTGTTGCCAATGGGAAGATTCTTTTCTTTTTTAAAGCTAAATAATATTCCTGTGTGTGTTTGTGTGTGTTACATTTTTAACTCCCATCTGTTGACAGACACTTAGGTTGCTTCCATGTCTTGGCTGTTGTAAATAATGCTGCAATGAACATAGGGGTGTACATATCCCTTCATGATAGTGATTTCATTTCCATCAGATATGTACCCAGAAATAGGATTGCTAAACCATATAGTAGTCTAGTTTTAGATTTTTGAGGAACTTCCATACTGTTTTTCATAGTGGCTGTACCAGTTTACATTCCCATCAGCAGTGTACCAGGATTCCCTTTTCTCTACATCCTTGCCAGCACTTTTTATCTCTTGTGCCCTTGATCTCTTTTCAGAAAATCTATTGAATGTGTGTTCTGTGTGCTGCGCTATGCTAAGCACTTTTCATTTATTAGCTCATTTTATAGTCATAGTTGCCCTGTAAGGTGAGGTAGGAATCATCATCTCCAGATGAGGATGTCAGAGAAGTTACTCATCCAGAGGCACATTATTACTGAATACCAGAATTAAGATTTCAGCCAAGAATGTTGGGTGACACCTAAGCCTGCGCGCTAATCACTCTACATTACTGCCTTCATTACATGACTGGAAGAAAACTCGACAGGCTTTTAAAAAGTGATCTTTTGCTACCTTTCATATGCCTATCTTTGGTTCAAGGGATGGGTTTCTGTTGGTGTATCATCAGATCATACTAACAGTTTATCATCTGATTTAATGACCACGGATACACGGAGTTAGAGCTCTCGGGAGTCTGACCTAATGCTACCAGTTCTGCTTATCCCCAGATAATTTATGGTGGAAGTAGGAAGACAAGAAGAGACTAGCTAATAGTAGAAAGAAGACACAAAAAAATACAACCAAAAACAAGTTTTTGCAACTATTTATTATGGCAATTTTCAAATATATAGAAAAGTTGATAGAATAAAGCAAAGAACCACCATATATATGCTACCTAGACTTCATAGTTTACATTTTGCTCTATTTGCTGTGTCCTCTCACATATTTGCTTTTATTTTTGTTACATATTTACATAAATATATATGTATATAATTATAGATATAAATAAATGTATTTTCTTACATATATAAACATTTATTCACTTATTTTTTTCTTGAGCCAAGTGTCATATGTCACCCGAAATATTTCACATTCATCTCCTAAGATTAAGAACATTTCTCTTTATAAACCACATTATGATATTTAATAAAATTAGCAGTAATTCCATAAGATCAACTTTTGAGTCAATATTCCAGTTTCTCTAGTTGTCCCGAGAATGTCTTTTATAGTTATTTTTCTCCCTGAGCAAGGGTCCAATCATGGTCCAATCATGGTCCATGGGTTGCGTTTCTTTGGGTCTTCAGTCTCTTAAACTAGGATAGACCTCTGACCCCACTCTCCCTCCATGACATGAACTTTTTGACGAGTTCAGGCCAAGTGCTTTGCAAAATCTCCCACATTGTCTGATTTGTTTCTTTGTGCTGTAATTTAGCTTGTTCTTTACTCTAATTTCTGTGAAATGGGAGTTAGGTTTACATATTTTATTAAATGCAAGTAAAGCATTTGGCAAGAATATCTCATAGGTAAGTTGCCTACTTTATACATTAGGGGGTGTATAATTACTGGGTTTTTCTTTTCACTGTTAGTGATCTTAAATTCACTTTGGGAAATGACTACCAGGTTTTACCATTTAAAGGTAAATTTAAATTTTCTTCTTTGCTCTAAGTAACTAATCTTGACACTTTATGCATATCTTATTTATTAATCTTTCACTTACTGGTTTCAGTCTCCATTGATGATTCTTGCCTGGATTTGTTATTTCATTGGGCGTTATAAAATGACAATTTAAAAAATTTGACCATTCCTTCTAAATAGCTAGCTAGGATTCTTCTATTAAGATGGGCTTTACTTTTTTTTCCCCTTTCACTCTTTGTTGTCGTTTTGAAGTATCACCATGAACTGGTAAATATTTACTCAATTTGTTATTAGAGTCACTCCTTCCAGTGCTCAAATTGTCCTAAATTTGACTGAGAGTCTCCTTCAGGGTTGCTTTTATTCATTTGGCAACCCCCCATCTACTTCTCTTTGCATACTTTTGCATTAGAGCATAGCTTACTTTGTACTTTCCATATGCCAGAATGGGAATCAGCCATTTTTCCAAGTCTTTGTTCCAGAAAATAGAGAATTTTTTTTTTTTTTTTAGTTTAATGATTCTCCCTTTTCTCCTCCCATAGAGACCTTCCTTCACTGAGTTCTGTATTAAATCAGGATTACTAAGTACCAGATCCCAGTATCCCAAATATCCAAGGCAAGGGTGAGATGGGGTAAGAGGGTAGTCTTTGCTATGCCAGATGAAATCTTCCAGCTCAAGGCGATCACTTTCTACTTTGGCAGCATACTAACAATATATCCTGTCTCTGGTCAGGAGACTCACATGATTTTTTTTTTTTTCTTTCTCCCTATATCCCTATTCATTCTGCTTTGACCTTTACTTTTATTTTTCTGAATTAATGCATTTTGAAGTTAAGGCTTTAAGCTTTGCAAAATGACCATTTTCCACAGCCATTTCGGCTAATTAATGTTTAGGTTTTAATATGATCTTGCTTAATATTACTTTATACTTATTTATGTTATCTTATGAAGATTTCTTTCTTTAATGAGGTTGTGACGACTGCCGTTCCTTTCAGTTCTTGAATGGTGGTTGGACAGATTACCTGTGTGTTAGATTACTGTCATGGTTGGATGTACGCCTTCCCTTAGATTGGATTTTGTACATCTGTTGCATTCTTTTCTGTCATTTGGCCAGGATTGAGTTAAATGTGTCTTTTTTTTTTCCTCACTATACTCCCTCCCCCAGATCAGTGAAGAAAGCATTTTACCCACATTTTCCTTACATAAATCTCTCTCTCCAGATGGAGGGTTGAAGTCTCATTGTGTTAGGGAGGAAGGAAAATTACTGTGTTTCCTGGACATACATTTTGGATTTTCCAGGAAAAGGTGAGCATTGCAAAATCTGGTGAATCAAGACAGATATAAAAAATTGATAAAGATAGGACTGCCTGTTTTTATATTCTGCCGAATAGCAGGTGTTTAAATGAATTTGCCTATAATTTGTCTTCAAATGCTGACATTTACCTCTTAGGCTGTATAATTGTGCTGGCTTTCTCCAGAGTACAATTCATATTCTGCATCCAGGCTAATACGTCCACCTACTATAAACATTACTGCCTATGGTAACAACCAGTATCAAACATTCTTTTTATATACGTCATAGCTGGCAGGGACTCTTGGGACCACCACACATCATTCTCGTCTTTTGAAGCTTACTGCCAAAAAGCATGGCAATGTAAAAACCAGCCTGGTCTGACATATAGTGACTTTGAAATGATATTAGCTTATTTAGAACACTTCATTCTATCATTACTGTTTTTAAGATACTGAGGATTCAATAAGCTCTTCTAATTAATGTATTCTTTAAGCTTAGTAACCTATCCTTTTATTATGAACCGTTCCCCTTCTATAAACCATCTGTGGCTCCTTTCTTTTTGTTAAAGGTTAATAATGAGAATAATGAAGCAATTGGTTATTTATGCGGTCATGATTGGCAAAAGTTATTAGAGCAAGAACCTGCCCTGAGGCAATGATTAGGTTATGAAAATGTTAAGGAATACTGAAACCAGTCACCATTTTTGACATTTACGAAATACTATTCCCACCCTTAATCATGATGACCAGTTGTAAAAGTATTTATGTAGGATAATCTTACTGGACAGTAATTTTTATACCAACAGCATACATAATTAAGTGAGGGGGGAGATTTGGAAATGATCCGAGAGAAAAGTGGGCCTGGGGAGGAAATGAGAAGGAATAGAACTCTCTCTTGGATAGAGCTGTCTCCCATACACCTGATCTATGCAGTTAGGTGACTTTTCCACTTTAGGGTTTTCGTCTTGAGCACTTTGCAAGTTCGAGGAGCTGTGGGAGAGGGTACCCCTGGTTAGATTGCTATGTTCTCCATATTGGACTGTGAAAAATGTAGAGAAGTATATGGGCAGAAAATTTCCTGATGACTGTTTTATTAATGAAACATTGACTTAACTGACATTATAGAAAAACAAGACAAAAATCTAATATAATTCCTTTATGTTTGATATGGTTAGAACTTTCTTCCTAAATTAGGCAGTAATTAGAAGTGTTATCACTTCTACTCTGCATTTTTTGTAGCAGTTTTATTGAGATGTAACTCACATACAATAAAATTTACCCATTGTGTGATTCAGTGGTTTTGAGAATATTCCCAAAGCTATGCAAGCACAACTATCTAATTCCAGATCATGTTCATTACCTATCCACCCCCTGCCCCCCTGCCGAAATGATACCCATTAGTACTTGTTCCCTATTTCCCTCCCCCAGCTGCTGGCACACACTAATAATGTACTTTCTCTCTGTATGGATCTGAAGTAATTTTTCAGAAAATTGGAGTACAGGAAGTGAACATGGATGAATGTAACTTTTATTTGTGATCCCGTGTACTTAGAACTGAGTATTCTTTCCCCTAGTTCATTAGAATAGGTATTTAAAACAATTAACAAAAAAACACCACAGCGGCGTTATATAAATAAGATCATGCATGTGGCCGTTTGTGTCTGGTTTTGTGAGCATAATGTATTCAAGGCTCATCCATATTATAGCATATAGCAATACTTTATTTCTTTTTATGGCTGAGTAGTATACTGTGTATACATATACCACATTTAGTTTATCCATTTATCACTTGGTGACATTTGGGTTGTTTTTACTTTTTCACTGTTATGAAGAATGTTACTCTGAATATTCATGTACAAGTTTTTGTGTGGACATATATTTTTTATTCTGTTGGGATTATTGCTAAGAATGGAATTGCTGAGTCTTGTAACTCAATGTCTAACTTTTGGGAGCACTGAATATGCTCAATGTCTAACTTTTGGGAGCACAAAATATTATTATTTCCAAAGCAACAGTGTCGTGTCACATTCCCCTTGGCTATATAGGAGGGTTGTAATTTTTCTATATTTTTATCAAAACTTTTCTTTGTTAGTCTTTTTGATTATAGCCATCCTAGTAGATGCAAAGTGGCATCTCATATTGTGGTCTTGATCTGCATTTTCCAAATGTTTAATGATGTTGAGCATATTTTCTTGTGCTGCTTGGACATATGTATATTTTCTTTTGAGAAATGTCTATTCAAGTTCATTGCTCATGTTTAACTAGGTTAGACATTTCCTTACTGTTGAATCATACAAGGTCTTTATGTATTCTGAATACCAGTCCCTTATCATCTGTATGATTTGCAAATATTTTCTCTTAACCTGGAGGTTGTTTTTTTAATTTCCTAATAGTTTCCTTTGAAGCAAAAGTTGTTCTGTATGTATGCTTTTTCAAAAATTTAAGTCCAATTTATTTATTTATTCTTTGTTTTCTGTGCTTTCAGGTGACCATTGCCTAATCCAAGGTCAGAAAGATTTACTTTTGTGAGTTTTACCATTTTAGCTCTTATATTTAGATCAATGATCCATGTCCAGTTAGTTTTTGTGTATGGGGTGAGATAGGAGTCTAACTTCCTTCTTTTGCATGTTTTTTTTTCTCATTCAAATTTAAAGATTTGAGAGAGAAATTTCTCCTCAAATAGGATGACCATTGGTACTCTCTTTGTGAATTATTGTTTTCATTTTTTTTTTTTTTTTTTTTTGGTGGATATATGTACTGTGTTGGTCTACTTGCACTCTCACCAAATATGGTTGCATTTTTGGCTCTCTTTTGTTTACTGGAATCTGAAAAGCAGCACTGATAGATGCAGTTTGAATCAGTTTATTCGTTTTTTTCCCTTAATTTGCAATCTCACCTCTTCAGCTACAATATAGAGAATGCCAAGAACTTCTCAGTCTCTATCAGAAATACCTATCAGAACAGCAGGAGAAGCTCACCATGTCCCTCTCAGAACTTGGTGCTGCTGGAATGCAGGAACCACAGGTAAGCAGCTTTATTCTTACCTTTTCTTGTCTTGAATGGATCAGCAAGATGTCATAAGTCATTTGCCTTTATTGTATCGAGTCCCAGTATATAACGTTGTCTTAAAACATGCAAATATAGCATGGGATTGAGTTAGTGTCCTTTACTTCTTTTTTGTTTTTTCACCTCCTGTTCCTGGGGCCCAGAGGTCAGGAATGGTTACTTGAAGCAGGCTGTGGGTCAGTGAGAAGCTCCTAGTTATATGAAAGTACAGCAGGAATAGTAAAGAAAACCCCATTGCTCTGTTGCTTAATGAAGATCAGGTGGGCTGTTATGCATTGTCCTTACAGAAAACACTAATGAGCCTTTCCTAACTCATGTTTACGTTTTTAGAATAATAGAAGTGACTTGGTGACTCATAAAATCTTAAATTGTAGAAAATTGAAATATTTTGCATGATTTCATGTTTGTATGTATGTATAAATCACATATAGATGAGACTTTTTTTTTTAATTTTTTTTTTTTTACGTTTATTTATTTTTGAGACAGAGAGAGACAGAGCATGAACGGGGGAGGGGCAGAGAGAGAGGGAGACACAGAATCGGAAGCAGGCTCCAGGCTCTGAGCCATCAGCCCAGAGCCCGACGCGGGGCTCGAACTCATGGACTCACAGACCGTGAGATCATGACCTGAGCTGAAGTCGGACGCTTAACCAACTGAGCCACCCAGGCGCCCCTTTTTTTTTTTTTTAATTTTTTTTTTAACGTTTATTTATTATTGAGACAGAGAGGAGACTTTATATATAAACATCTATATATATATATATATACACACATATCCTCAAATAGTGTATATTGTGTAATTAAATGACTTTTCAGAACCCTACCAGTTGTGATGTGAAACAAGCTCTCAGCCTCTCGCCAGTGATACTTGTTGTCTTTTCATATCCAAGTGAGTTTAAACCTTCAAGTGAAGAGGACAATAAATCTTACACACTGAAGCATCGCAGAAAAAACTGCAGTAGGGTCCAGGCCATTGCTATTAAGTATTAAAGCCTGGGTAATGTGCTAACATGTTACTTTCCCCTTTGAATACTATCAGATCCTGGGAATGGTTTCTTACAACCCTTCTAAGGAACATCATTGCTGGTCAGCCTAGAGACAGTGATCTCAGATAGGTTCGGAACTGGACCAAGAATTTGCAACAATGTGGATGCAATCATGGAGGGGAAAGGAATGAAAAGAACAAAAACAAACAAACAAAAATACTTAGAGGGAGGCAAACCTTAAGAGACTCTTAAATACAGAGAACAAACTGAGGATTGATGGGGTGGGAAGCAGAGGGGCAGGGAAAATGGATGATGGGCATTGAGGAGGGCACTTGTTGGGATGAGCACTGGGTGTTGTATGTAAGCAATGAATCATGGGAATCTACTCCCGAAGCCAAGAGCACATCATATACACTGTATGCTGGCTAACTGGATGATAAAATATATATACAAAAAAAATTGGGGTCAAGAAAATTTCAGTTATGAACTTAAGTGTAGACATATGGAAAGGTTAAAATAATATAATAGTATAACTTGCTGGAATGTTGTGTAGCTCAGACTTTCGGCATATCCTTTTTTTTGAAGTCACAACATTTATAAGAAATGGCCTTGCCCGGCTGGCTCAGTCAGTAGAGCATTGATCTTGGGATTGTGAGTTTGAACCCCATATTGGGGTTAGAGATTACTAAAAACAGATATATAAACTTAAAAAAAAGGAAATGGCCAAAGTATGAATGGTTTATTTGTATTCTAATTTGAAATATTTTCTTTTGTTCTGTTTTCTAAAAAACCTACAGTGTAAAATGAGGCAGAGGAAAGTGGCAGCTAATCTTGATATCTGGATCCTATCTGGAAAATCCTATCTGGATTTTCCCTGCCACTTGGAAAACAGGGCAGACAGGAGTTTTTGTTTGTTTGTTTGTTTCTTAGTGGGCAGGGGAGAGGGGCAGAGGAAGAGAGAGAGAGAGAGAGAGAGAGAGAGAGAGAGAGAGAGAATGAATGAATCATAAGCAGGCTCCACTCACGGTGTGGAGCTGGACAGGATGGGTGATCCCAGAACCCTGGGATCAGGGCCAAAGCCTAAATCAAGAGTCTCACACTCTGCTTGCTCAACCCACTGAGCCACCCAGGCACTCAGGGAAGGCAGTTTTTAAGGTGGTCCTTGTCTATTGTTTTTGGGTGGGCTAGAGAAAATTGTAGCATAAAGTATCAGATTTCTGACCTTTGCTTTTGTATTTCCACTCCTTCCCGCTGCATGGCATAGTGTCAGGGGCCACAAAAGTGAAGGGCAACCTATTTGGCAGGCGTATTAGAGGGGAGGGAAGGTTTTTCAATTGCCAGTTTAGAGTCTTAGGACCTTAAGGAAATAGACTGAGAGTGAAGAAATAGTCACTAGAGGGCTCTAAAGACATGCATGGGGCTCTAAAGACTTCTAGATAAGGAAGGCTCACTCTTTTTATCTACTTCTGAAATTGGGGGAAAATAAAACTTTCTTAGGTATTACTGTTCTAGTGTTTTATGTTTATGCTAGTGATTCTTGGAGTTTTCACTGGAGACCCATCATAATTAACACCGACTCTCTAACCTTAACTTTGAGGAACAAAACTGAAAAAATCACTAATACTAGAATGAAGATGTTGGCCAAGTATATACAGAGAGCATTCTAAAAAGAGAAATTTTGACTTTTCATTTAGACTTACTCATGAGAAAATTTTAAAACCATGTTTTCTGGAAGTGCCTGGTAGTTAAGTCATTATGTCTTATATGCAACGAAAATGAAATTGAGGCCACTTATAGGCTCTGCCATTTGACTTTAGAGAGGAAATAAGTTTCTTTTTGGATGCCAAGTAGAGATTATCATCTTGCTTCTTATGGTATGTGCTTTGTTCTTTGTGATAGGCTTCTCTTACCTGAACGAAGGTAAACACCTTGTCATTCCCTTTCATGGGAATTGGGTAACTTTGGTCAACAGTTTTATTTTCTGTCAGGAGGGGTGTCATTGTGATGACTCTGAGCCTGAATGAAGATGTGGTAAAGTTAAATGTCCCCTTGATGTGCTCACAAATAGGCTTTGCTCATCTTTATCACAGCACCTTTCTTGTTCTTTTGTAATCATTGTTTAGTGACCCTTCTCCTTCATCAGGCTTTAAAAAAAAAAAAAAAAAAAAAAACAGGCATCCTATTGGATTGGTCTTTATATATTCAGAACCTATCACAGCGTTTGGTTTAACATTTAATTTTTATTTAACAAATACCTATATGGTACATATTGGGTGCCAGTTCTCAGCTCGGAACACATAGTAAATCATGTAGCCCTCATAATAAACCAGTGAAATGAGCCCCACTTTACAGAGGAAGAAGCTCAGACTCATTCAGAGAAGAGAATGATGACTTACCAGGTCAGGCAGGTGACAAGTTGGCAAATCAAGGTGTGAACCTAACTAGTTTGAATCCATAGTTTCTTGAAGAAAGACAAGAAAAACTTGAGATACCTAAAAAAAAAAATGTTGAAAATTCCCTTTAGATGCCCCTGTTTCCATGATTAAATCTTATTTGTTTGGTTTTTTTCTAATGTTTATTTATTTTTGAGAGAGAGTGCTGGGGGTGGGGGAGAAGCAGAGAGAGAGAGAGAGGGAGACACAGAATCTGAAGCAGGCTCCAGGCTCCCAGCTGTCAGCACAGAGCCCAACACAGGGCTTGAACTCACGAACTGTGAGATCCTGACCTGAGCCGAAGTCAGACACTTAACCCACTGAGCCACCCAGGTGCCCCTGACATTCGTTTTTTTAATATCAGAGCACTAATATACTAGAAATGGTAGGAAACTCTTTATTTGCTTTTACTGTGAACAGCCACAATATCAGGCAAACATTAAATTTTATTTGTTCTGAAAATAAGGGTTTTTTATTTAACTAATCTCCAGATTTTGTGATGGAGATGGCAGAAGTTCATTTTGCATGAGGCATTTACTTGACTTTAAGAGACTTATTCTGTTTCTTCTTTCATTGTTTGCCATCTGGCTCAGGTTGCATATTATAGGTTTTGCTTATAGTTTTATTAAATCCACAGTTCTCCAGAAGAATGCCCTAGCTTGTGATTTTCTTCATTGATTTCTACCATTTCCTTGAAAAGAGATTACTCCATTTACAAGGTGACTTTTTCCCTTGTTTTTCCCTCATTCTCTTTCTTGCTGTGCCTCAAAGATGAATTTTCTAATTCATTCAGCCTGGATTCATTATGGATTCTAGAAATGTTTTTCACTTGCTCTGTTGAGATTAAGATATTTCACTGATGTGTGTCCGTTATTCCATTTCCCTATCTTAAGAAATAATACTTACCCACAATATAACCTTGGTCTTGGATGTGGAAGGATCTAGTAACCATTTGACCAATGTACATAACATTTGACCAATGTACATTTTAGAATATAGCTTTTCTTACCACAATTGAGTGTTTGACAGGCTCTACCATTTTTGAAGTGTTACATAGCAGTGTTTCTAAAGTATTCTTTAAAGTAAGAGAAAGCCTAGGCAGCATTTTGAGTAGCTTCTCCCACTGTCATTCAAAAGTGTTGGTATGCAAGCCTACCTTACTATTTTTTTTTTACCTCTCCTTTTTTTTGTCAAAAAGATATAAAAAGGAATATTTGGTATCTTTTTGAGATTTCCCCTTTTCGATAAAATGTATAAACTCATCATTACTTTTCAGCCAAGGGCAATAGATATTAATGAATCTCTGCTGATCTGATCTGGTAAAAGGCCTTTTATAGAAACTTTTCCATTTTGTCCATGATGACTTGTTCCATGTTTCTTAGTTTGAATCTGGGTCGTGTACTAAACAGAATTTGAAATATAGGAAAGATAAATCATTACTAAGTACATGTTTAATGTTTTTTGGTGGTTCCTATTGTTGTCAATATAGTTTTGTTAAAAGAGTTTTTGTTGTGCATAGGGCATAGAACTACTTCCTGTTCTGTGATTATTTTCAGGCATTTTTTGTTTGTTTGTTTGTTTCTTTAGGTGCAGTGTTTTTTACGCATATTTTACGCACCTGAACTTTTGAACACTGGCACAGTATATCATTTAGTCTTATGTAATGAATAGTAAGCAGAAGTATTGTCTTTAAATGAGGATAAAAGTATTATTTTTATGGTGCATAAATCCTTAACAAGAAAGAAAAAATCTAGCAGATATTCTGAGATTCAAGTGACTACAGAATCAAGAGATCCTAGAATAGTACCTAGAGCTGTGCTTTTCAGAGCCATATTAAGACCATTTCAAAATGTCTGGGTGTCTTGCTGGTAAATTCAGTGTGCTTCTAGAGCTGCTTCCCAAATCCACCTTAACAGCAGTAACCTTAAGTCAAGAAATAATGCTCATCAATAAAATATATACTTTTAATAGCCAAGGAAAAATATAAGAAATGCTACCCTTGACAGGTAGGTGAACTTAATAAATTTCTATTATTATGTGTTGCAAAGAATCTCTCTTCGAGGGGAATTAATATTAAAGTGTGGTCCAATGGTATGAATCATAATGATAATGAAGGTCTCAAGTCCAGGCAAACTTTGTTGACTGCATATGGCCTACTGTGCATGAATTTTGAATCCTAAGATGACTGTGCCTATTGAATTTTGGTGCCACTGTGAACAATATTTTACTTTTCAGTATGTTTTACCCATTATTTATTATGGTCTTTTTATTATTTATTCAGACAACTATACAAATTATTATGGACCATTTCCTACCATTTTGAGAGGAGAGATCAGTCTCTATATACTCCATTGAAAGTCCTGCATACCTAAATCAGATCTTCAAATCAGGCTAAATTGAATAATAATAAATAATTACTTGGTGATATACTATAAGTCTCTTAAACACTGAAAACCAAATCAACATGAAAGACATATATTTACTATTGTGTTAATTTTTTCAAATCAAATTGCTTTATAATTGGTACTGAGTATAGTCTTTCACATACTTGGATATTACACAATTAGTTTCAAACCAGAAAGTCTATTTTTCAGTGCAATCTAGACATTAATACTTGGCTATTAACTTGAAGAAATAGGCTTTCTACTGGTAGGTTATAGATTCAAAATTAAATCTCAAAAGTATTTAAACTGATAATGTAGTATTAAAAATGTTAAACTTTGTATGTTCTCTATATTAGATATGATTGGGATACATGGTCAAAATATGTTGAACAACTTAGGTTTATGATCAGTCTTTTTGGAGTCAATGTTTACTTTGTATCTGACTTTTTGACATTATTTCTCAGTCCTACATCTCAGAAGTCTATTTAATTTCTTTCAAGTGGCTCTAAGACTGTGCTAGCTGTCATAGGGCATGTAATAGGAAAGAGAATCTAATACCAAACAGATTGTCTCATTACTACATGATTCCACTTATATCAAGTGTTTAAAATAGCCAAATTCTTGGGGTGCCTGAGTGGCTCAATCGGTTAAGTGTCCAACTCTTGGCTTTGGTTCAGGTCATAATCTTGTGGTTCGTGGAATCAAGCTTTGCATTGGGCTCCACGCTCAGTGTGGAGCCTGCTTGGGAATCTCTCTCTCTCTCTGTCTCTCTTTCAAAAATAAACTTTAAAATTAAAAAAATCAAACTATTGTAAACAGAAAGTAGAATAGTGGATGCGCTGGGGGGTGAGGTGGGGAGAAGGGGAGTTAGTTTTCAGTGGATACGGAGTTTTACTTTTCCAACATGAAAAGGTTCCAGAGTTCTGTTTTACAACAATGTATATGATAAACACTACTGTGTTGTACCCTTAGAAATGGTTAAGATGGTTAAATTTTGTTTGTGGTTTGACTACAATTAAACATAGATTGTCTCAGCCCAAGTTTGAATGAATTTTTACTCATGGAACAGAAAGTCTTGATCTGGAACCAGTTCCATTGACTGCAGAATAGAAGCAGCCAGAGTAGTAGTACTTGATTTTGCAGAGTTAGCATCAACACGTTCAGATACGACATCTAAGCGCAGGAGAGAGGCAACTGGGTCACATTTTATTACTGCACTGATAATCAGTCTACTGTCTATCTGCACTCTGCCAGAGCTAGGCTTTTGTTCAAAGGACCAAGGTACCAGCTGGAAGAAATCCTAAATACCCTTTCCCCCATTTTGGATGGGAATACTGACATTTATATATCAAATGTTACTGACAAAGATATTTGACACACCCTCCAGGTAAACAGATAATACTTCAAAAAGCATAGTATTTGGCTGTCCTTCTATTTATGGTCTCAGACCTTTGCGTAACTTATCTTCCTGCACGTGCCTGTTAACTAAGCTATATTTCAAACACCCTGCTGCCTGATTTTTATAGTTTTTTATTGTTCAGTGAACATTAAATTATTTCTTCCCTTGTTAACTTTTTAGTTGAACCCTTGCTAACCTGTTTTCTGCTTCTTTCAAATTAATGTGATTTTGAGCCTTAGTACATTATTTGATTGGTTAATCTTGTCATTATAGTAATAACACTCATTATCTGATTGAAATGTTAAGACTCATGTCAATGTGTAAAGATTAACTTTAACATATAAAAAAAAATAAGTGGAACAGATAGGTAAAGGTGGAATTATTGATTTGGCAGATGTCTATTGAATGCCTATGTGCCTACTGTTTTGAGTGTTCTGGGTATAGATCCTGCCCTCATGCATCATATAATCTCAAAAGACAATTTAACAAGGAAAAGGAAATTAAAATTTCAGAAAATAACAAGGCTATGTGATAGAGTGGATAGGGCATACATGGATGAGCCCTTTGAGAATATTATAATATAAAAAGAAAAATAGAGGTACAACATGCCTGTTGAAAGAATAAAACTCAGTAAGAGGAAAGGCACATAAACAGGTCATGAGAACAGTTTATGAGACCAGTTTGGCATCTCCAAATAATGATTAATGCATAAGTATGAGAAAACTTAATGTGTCGGGAAAAAGAACCACCAAAAGAGGAAAAATCCTTGGAACTTACTGCATAAGGCTGTGAATTGATATTGTTTCTAACCAGCCAAAATGGCATCAGATGCAGTACTCAGGAGGGCATTTTCTCAGTAGAGGGCAAAAGTAGCCCTAGACTAAAGGATGCTGTGGTTTTCCCTAAAAAAAGCTGAAAAGCAATATTTGACAGGACATATTTCCAAGTTAACTGCACAGAAAATAAAGCATAAAGCGTATTTATCACTCAAGAATAAATATCGAAATATCCAGCAACCAAAAAGTTAAAATTCACAATGCTTAACATCCAGTCAAAAATTACTGAAAAAAACAACAACAACAATTACCAGCCCTATAATGGGGGAAAGTATGACCCCAGGTGAGACGAAATCCACGAAAACCAACCCAGAAATGACACAGATTATACAATTAATAGACAACAACCCTAAGGTTATTTTTACTGTATTGCAACACATATTTTCAAGAAGTTAAGGAAACATGAGCTTGTTAACTAGAAGCAATACATATTGTTAAAGTCTTAAATCAGACTTGTAGAGACTAACTGCAATGGAAAATACACAGGAAGGCATTAACAGGGAATTTAACATTGCAGAGGAAAAGATTAGTAAAATAAGGACACAGTAATGGAAACTACTGAGAATTAAACAGAGATAGAAGAAGAAGAAGAAGAAGAAGAAGAAGAAGAACAACAACAACAACAACAACAACAACAAGAACAACAAGAACAACAAGAACAAGAAGAAGAACAACAAGAACAAGAAGAACAAGAACAAGAAGAACAAGAAGAAGAGACTGAAAGAAAAGGAACAGAGCCTAAGTTAGCTGTAGAACTTCAGACAACCAAATATATGTGTAATTGAGTTCCCAAATGGGCTCCGGGAGAGGGGCAGAGTAGAAAAGAAATATTTGAACAAACAATGACCCCCAATTTTTCCAGTATTATGAAAACTATAAACCCACAGATCTAAGAGGATCAATCAATTAAAAGCACAAAATAGATGGAGAAGACTCTGTGAAGTCACATCATAATCAAATTACTTAAAACCAAACCAGTGATAAAGAAAAATTCTTAAAAGCAGTAAGAGGAAAAAAAACATGGCACATAAAGAGAAAGATGAAAATGAAAGCAGTTTTTGTTTGTTTGTTTGTTTTTGGTCAAATAATACAAACCAGTAGATAGTGGAATGAAATCTTGAAATTACTGAAAGAAAAAAAAATGTCATTAGAATTCTATACTGAACAAAAAGTATCTTTCAAAACTGAAGGTGAAATAAAGACTTTTTGGACAATGAAAGCTCAAAAAAATTCTTCATCCACAAACCTGCATTACATGAAATGCTAAAAGAAGTCTTTCAAACCACAAGAAATAATATTAGAAATATAGATTTACATAAAATAATGAATCCTAGAAATGCTAATTATGTGAGTAAATATAAAATAACATTCTTTGTATTATTAAGGGTAAGTTTGTATAAGAATTCTTTGTTTTATTATGTTTAAGGGTAAAATATATATTTTTAAGAAAGGTAATATACCATGGAGTTTATAATATGTAGAAGCAAAATGTGTAACAGTAGTACAAAGACTAGGTGAGGATAATTAACATACTATTGGAAGGTCTTATACAATATCTGTAAAGACAAATATCCTTTCAAAGTAGACTATGAAAAGTTAAAGGTACTTGTTATAAACTCTAAATTAGTCCCCAAAATAATATGACAAAAAGTTATAGCTATTAACAGAGTAGATTGAATGGAATCATAAAAAATAATCCAAAAGGAGTCAGAAGAAGAGGGAAAAGGGAACAAAAAACCAAAGGGACAAATAGGAAACAAATAGCAAAATTAAAAGTAAAAAGTTGGGGAAAAAAGGTGTACCATACTAATATTAATAAAAAGAAAGTTGGACTCGCTAAGTTAATATCAGATGATTTACATTTCAGAGCAGAGAATATTTCAGGAAAAAGGTCATTTCATAATGCTAAAGTATTCAATTCATCAAGGCAATATAAGAATACTAAATGTTCATGTACTTAATAACAGTTTCAAAATATGTGAAGCAAAAAATGATAAAACTGCAAGGAGAAATGGATACATTGACAATTTTAGTCAGATATTTTATACCCTTCTTTCAATAATTGGTAGAACGATTTAGCAGAAAATTATTAAAGGATGTAAAGAACAAATTACATTAGCCAATTTGATGTGACTTTTAAAGAAAACACCCAATAGTCTAATGCAGTTTTTTCCAGTATACACAGATGTTTGATAAGATAATTTGTATTCTGCGTCATACAACAAGTCACAATAAGTTTCAAATAATTCAATTTATTCAAGGTACTTCTGTGACCACAATGGGATTAAATTAGAAATTCACAACAGAAATTTGTCTCTGATATCACCAAGTATTTGTAAACTAAATGATAAATGTCTAAATAACCCATGAGTCCTAGAAGAAATAAAAGGGAAATTATAATGTATATTGAATCAAAGTGAAAACACAAATATCAAAATTTGTGGGATACAGATAAAGCAGTACTTAGAAGCATAAAAGATTGTCTATATCAGAAAAAAATGTTTCAAATAAATTATCTCGGCTTCTGCCTTAAGAAAGTACAAAAAGAGAAACTAAGTCCAAAGTAAGCAGAAAATAAGAAGAAAGTGAAGCAGAAATCAAAGAAATAGAAACCTAAAAAGACAGAGAAAGTCATTGAAACCAAAACATGGTTCTTTGAGAAGATCCATACAGTTGGTAAACCTCTAAGCAGACTGGTCAAGAAAAAAAAAAAAGAGAGAGAGAAGCCACCAATTATCAAAATTGAGAATGGAATATATAGCATTACTACAGTTTCTACAGATGTTGAAAGGAAAACAAGGTTGTTTAATGGACATCTTTATGTTGATAAATTTGCCAATTCATACAAAGGACAAATTCCTTGAAAAACACAAACTACCAAAGTTGACTTAACTAGAAATAGATAACCTGTATTGCCCTATAAATAGTAATTGATTTGAGGCTAAAGTCTTCCCACAAATAAAACATTAGGCTCAGATGGCCTCACTGGTATATGCTACCAAATGTTATTATTCATTTAAGAAATAAATAGTATGAAAAGAAAACTACAGGCCAATATCCCTGATGGACATAGATGCAGAAATCCTCAGCAAAATATCAGCAAACTGAATTCAACAATACATTAAAATTATCATTCACCATGATCAAGTGGGATTTATTCCAGGGATACAAGGGTAGTTCAGGTTTGCAAACCCATGTGATAGATTAACAAGAGGAAGGGTAAAAAGCATCTGACAAAATACAACATCCATTCATGATAAAAACTCAAGAAAGTGGGTTTAGAAGGAACATACCTCAACATAATAAAGGCCATATATAAAAACATAGGAACAATACTTGTATTCAGCACAATACTGGAAGTCCTAGCTGGAGTGGTCAGACAAGAAAAAGAAAAGACATTCAAATTGGTAAGAAAGAAGTAAAATTGTCACTATTTCCAGATGACATGCTGAATATAGAAAACCCTAAAGACTCCATTAAAAAAAAAAAACAAACTATTAGAACTGATAAGTGATTTCAGTAAAGTTGTAAGATACAAAAGTAATATGCAGAAATCTGTTGTGTTTCTATGCACTAATAACAAAATATAAGAAAGAAAAATTAAAAAAACAATCTCATTTTCATTTACAATCGCACCAAAAAGAATAAACACCTAGGGATACATTCAACCAAGGAGGTGAAACACCCACACTCTGAAAACTGTAAGACATTGATGACAGAAACTGAAGTTGATACAAACAAATGGAAAAATATACTATGCTCATGGATTGGAAGAATTAATACTGTTAAGATGTTTCTACTACCAAAATCAATCTACAGATTCAATTCAAAATTCCAACGACATTTTTCACAATACTAAAATTTGTATGAAACCACAAAAGACCTTGAATAGCCAATGTAATCTTAAGAAAGAAGAGCAAAGCTGGCGTTATTCCAATCTCAGCAAGATAGGCTACAAAGCTCTAATAATCAAAACAGTATGGTACTGGCACACACATAGATCAGTGGAACATGATAGGGAAATATACCCATGCTTATGGTCAATTAATCTATGACAAAGCAAGAATATACAATGTGGGAAAAGTCTTTTCAATAAATGGGGCTGAGAAAACTGGACAGCTACATGCAAAAGAATGAAGACTTTCTTACACCGTACACAAAAATGAACTCAAAATGGATTAAAGACCTATGAGAGACCTAAAACCGTAAAACTCCTTAAAGAATACGTAGGCAATAATTTCTCAGACATTGGTCTTAGCAACGTATTTGTCTCAGGCAAGGGAAACAAAAGCAAAAATAAACTACGGGGCCTACAAAAATAAAAAGCTTTTCCACAGCAAAGGGAACCATCAGCAAACAAAAAGGCAGCCTACTGAATGGGAGAAGATATTTGCAATGATAAGGGATTAATATCCAAGATATGTAAGGAATTTATGCAACTCAACATTAAAAAATATCCAATTGAAAAATAGGCAGAGGACCTGAATAGATATTTTTTCAAAGAACACATACAAGTGGCCAACAGATACATGAAAAGATGCTCAATATCACAAATCATCAAGGAACTGCAAATCAAAACCACAATGAGATATCTACGTAACACCAGCTAGAATGATGTCAAAAAGACAAAAAATAACAAGTATTGGTAGGATGTGGAGGAAAGAGAACCTTTGTGCACTGTTGGTGGGAATGTAAATTGATGCAGTCACTCTGGAAAACAGTATGGATTTTCCTCAAAGAATTAAAAATAGAAATACCATATGATCCAATAATTCCACTACTGGGTATTTACCCAAAGAAAATGAAAACACTAGTTCAAAAAGATCTATGGACCCCTGTTTATTGCAGCATTGTTTACAATAGTCAAGATATGGAAGCAACCCAAATGTCCATAGATACACAGATGGGCAAAGAAGATGTGGTACACACACACACAATGGAATATTACTCAGCCATAAAAAAGAATGAGATCTTGCCATTTGGACCTATAGGATATTGTATTAAGTGAAATAAGTCAGAAAGAGACAAATACTATATGATTTCACTTACATATAGAATCTAACAAAACAAACAAAAGAACAACAACAAAAAGTACTCCTTTTTAATGTTTATTTATTTTTGAGGGAGGGCACACATGAGAGTGGTGGAGGTACAAAGAGAGAGGGAGTCAGAGGATTTGAAATGGGCTCTGCAATGACAGCAGAGAGCCTGGTACGGGGCTCAAACTCATGAACCGCAAGATCATGACCTGTGCTGAAGTCAGATGCTTAACTGACTGAACCACCCAGGTGCCTCCCAAAATATTCTTAAATACAAAGAATAAACTGGTGATTGCCAGAGGCAAAGTGAGAGGGGGTGAGCTAAATAAGTAAAAGGGATTAAGTGGTATAAACTTCTAGTTATAAATAATTCATGGAAATGAAAAGTACAGCATAGGGAATATGGTTAATATTGTAATAATGTAATAATGTTGTATGATGATAGGTGGCGCCTACACTTACTATGGTGAGCACTGAGTAATGTAAAGAATTATAGGGGCTCCTAGGTGGCTCAGTTGGTTAAGCATCCGACTTCAGCTTAGGTCATGATCTTGCAGTTCATGATTTCGAGCTCTGCATTGGGCTCTGTGCTGACAGCTCAAAGCTTGGAGCCTGCTTCAGATTCTGTGTCTCCCTCTTTCTCTCTGACCCTCCCCTGCTCACATTCTATCACTCTCTCAAAAATACACAAACAGGGGCGCCTGGGTGGCGCAGTCGGTTAAGCGTCCGACTTCAGCCAGGTCACGATCTCACGGTCCGTGAGTTCGAGCCCCGCGTCAGGCTCTGGGCTGATGGCTCGGAGCCTGGAGCCTGTTTCCGATTCTGTGTCTCCCTCTCTCTCTGCCCCTCCCCCGTTCATGCTCTGTCTCTCTCTGTCCCAAAAATAAATAAAAAACGTTGAAAAAAAAATTTAAAAAAAAAATACACAAACAAAAAAAAGAATTAAAAAATTACTGCGTTGTTATCTCTGATAAGTGTATGCTTGTCAAAAGAACGTCAAATTACTTGAGGCAACAAATGATAGAACTGTAAGGAGAGATAGATGAAACACTAAGCTACAGATTGAATGTTGGTGTACTTCCAAAATTTGCAAGTTGAAACTGATCCTCAATGTGATATTATTTGGAGATGAGGCCTTTGTTTTGTTTTTTTTTTTCAATATATGAAGTTTATTGTCAAATTGGTTTCCATACAACACCCAGTGCTCATCCCAAAAGGTGCCCTCCTCAATACCCATCACCCACCCTCTCCTCCATCCCACCCCCCATCAACCCTCAGTTTGTTCTCAGTTTTGAAGAGTCCCTTATGCTTTTGCTCTCTCCCACTCTAACCTTTTTTTTCCTTCCCCTCCCCCATGGGTTTCTGTTAAGTTTCTCAGGATCCACATAAAAGTGAAAACATATGGTATCTGTTTTTCTCTGTATGGCTTATTTCACTTAGCATCACACTCTCCAGTTCCATCCATGTTGCTACAAAGGGCCATATTTCATTCTTTCTCATTGCCACATAGTACTCCATTGTGTATATAAACCACAATTTCTTTTTTTTTATTTAAAAAAAATTTTTTTTAACGTTTATTTATTTTTGAGACAGAGACAGAGCATGAACAGGGGAGGGGCAGAGAGAGAGGGAGACACAGAATCTGAAACAGGCTCCAGGCTCTGAGCTGTCAGCACAGAGCCCGATGCGAGGCTCGAACTCACGGACCGCGAGATCGTGACCTGAGCCAAAGTTGGCCGCGTAACTGACTGAGCCACCCAGGCGCCCCAAAACCACAATTTCTTTATCCATTCATCAGTTGATGGACATTTAGGCTCTTTCCATAATTTGGCTATTGTTGAGAGTGCTGCTATAAACATTGGGGTACAAGTGCCCCTATGCATCAGTACTCCTGTATCCCTTGGGTAAATTCCTAGCAGTGCTATTGCTGGGTCATAGGGTAGGTCTATTTTTAATTTTCTGAGGAACCTCCACACTGTTTTCCAGAGCGGCTGCACCAATTTGCATTCCCACCAACAGTGTAAGAGGGTTCCCGTTTGTCCACATCCTCTCCAGCATCTATAGTCTCCTGATTTGTTCATTTTGGCCACTCTGACTGGCATGAGGTGATATCTGAGGGTGGTTTTGATTTGTATTTCCCTGATGAAGAGCGACGTTGAACATCTTTTCATGGGCCTGTTGGCCATCCGGATGTCTTCTTTAGAGAAGTGTCTATTCGTGTTTTCTGCCCATTTCTTCACTGGGTTGTTTTTCGGGTGTGGAGTTTGGTGAGCTCTTTATAGATTTTGGATACTAGCCCTTTGTCTGATATGTCATTTGCAAATATCTTTTCCCATTCCATTGGTTGCCTTTTAGTTTTGTTGGTTGTTTGCTGTGCACAAGCTTTTTATCTTCATAAGGTCCTAGTAGTTCATTTTTGCTTTTAATTCCCTCGCCTTTGGAGATGTGTCAAGTAAGAAATTGCTACGGCTGAAGTCAGAGAGGTCTTTTCTTGCTTTCTCCTCTAGGGTTTTGATGGTTTCCTGTCTCACATTCAGGTCCTTTATCCATGTTGAGTTTATTTTTGTGAATGGTGTGAGAAAGTGGTCTAGTTTCAACCTTCTGCATGTTGCTGTCCAGTTCTCCCAGCACCATTTGTTAAAGAGACTGTCTTTTTTCCATTGGATGTTCTTTCCTGCTTTGTCAAAGATTAGTTGGCCATACGTTTGTGGGTCTAGTTCTGGGGTTTCTATTTTATTCCATTGGTCTATGTGTCTGTTTTTGTGCCAATACCATGCTGTCTTGATGATTCCAGCTTTGTAGTAGAGGCTAAAGTCTGGGATTGTGATGCCTCCCACTTTGATCTTCTTCTTCAGTATTACTTTGGCTATTCTGGGTCTTTTGTGGTTCCATACAAATTTTAGTATTGCTTGTTCTAGCTTCAAGAAGAATGCTGGTGCAATTTTGATTGGGATTGCATTGAATGTGTAGATAGCTTTGGGTAGTATTGACATTTTGACAATATTTATTCTTCCAATCCATGAGCACGGAATGTTTTTCCATTTCTTTATATCTTCTTCAATTTCCTTCATAATCTTTCTATAGTTTTCAGCATACAGATCTTTTACATCTTTGGTTGGATTTATTCCTAGGTATTTTATGCTTCTTGGTGCAACTGTGAATGGGATCAGTTTCTTTATTTGTCTTTCTGTTGCTTCATTATTAGTATATAAGAATGCACCTGATTTCTGTACATTGATTTTGTATCCTGCGACTTTGCTGAATTCATGTATCAGTTCTAGCAGGCTTCTGGTGGAGTCTATCGGATTTTCCATGTATAATATCATGTCATCTGCAAAAAGTGAAAGCTTGACTTCATCTTTGCCAATTTTGATGCCTTTGATTTCCTTTTGTCTGATTGCTGATGCTAGCACTTCCAACACTATGTTAAACAACAGCGGTGAGAGTGGACATCCCTGTTGTGTTCCTGATCTCAGGGAAAAAGCTCTCAGTTTTTCCCCATTGAGGATGATATTAGCTGTAGGCTTTTCATAAATGGCTTTTATGATCTTTAAGTATGTTCCTTCTATCCCGACTTTCTCGAGGGTTTTTATTAAGAAAGGATGATGAATTTTGTCAAAGGCCTTTTCTGCATCGATTGACAGAATCATATGGTTCTTATCTTTCCTCTTATTAATGTGATGTATCACGTTGATTGATTTGCGAATGTTGAACCAGCCCTGCATCCCAGGAATGAATCCCACTTGATCATGGTGAATAATTCTTTTTATATGCTGTTGAATTCGATTTGCTAGTATCTTATTGAGAATTTTTGCATCCATATTCATCAGGGATATTGGCCTGTAGTTCTCTTTTTTTACTGGGTCTCTGTCTGGTTTAGGAATCAAAGTAATGCTGGCTTCATAGAATGAGTCTGGAAGTTTTCCTTCCCTTTCTATTTCTTGGAATAGCTTGAGAAGGATAGGTATTATCTCTGCTTTAAACGTCTGGTAGAACTCCCCTGGGAAGCCATCTGGTCCTGGACTCTTATTTGTTGGGAGATTTTTGATGACTGATTCAATTTCTTCGCTGGTTATGGGTCTGTTAAAGCTTTCTCTTTCCTCCTGATTGAGTTTTGGAAGCGTGTGGGTGTTTAGGAATTTGTCCATTTCTTCCAGGTTGTCCAATTTGTTGGCATATAATTTTTCATAGTATTCCCTGATAATTGCTTGTATTTCTGAGGGATTGGTTGTAATAATTCCATTTTCATTCATGATTTTATCTATTTGGGTCATCTCCCTTTTCTTTTTGAGAAGCCTGGCTAGAGGTTTATCAATTTTGTTTATTTTTTCAAAAAACCAACTCTTGGTTTCGTTGATCTGCTCTACAGTTTTTTTCGATTCTATATTGTTTACTTCTGCTCTGATCTTTATTATTTCTCTTCTTTTGCTGGGTTTAGGCTGTCTCTGTTGTTCTGCTTCTACTTCGTTTAGGTGTGCTGTTAGATTTTGTATTTGGGATTTTTCTTGTTTCTTGAGATAGGCCTGGATTGCAATGTATTTTCCTCTCAGGACTGCCTTCACTGCATCCCAAAGTGTTTGGATTGTTGTGTTTTCATTTTCATTTGTTTCCATATATTTTTTAATTTCTTCTCTAATTGCCTGGTTGACCCATTCATTCTTTAGTAGGGTGTTCTTTAACCTCCATGCTTTTGGAGGTTTTCCAGACTTTTTCCTGTGGTTGATTTCAAGCTTCATAGCATTGTGGTCTGAAAGTATGTATGGGATGATTTCAATTCTTGTATACTTATGAAGGGCTGTTTTGTGACCCAGTATGTGATCTATCTTGGAGAATGTTCCATGTGCACTCGAGAAGAAAGTATATTCTGTTGCTTTGGGATGCAGAGTTCTAAATATATCTGTCAAGTCCATCTGATCCAACGTATCATTCAGGGCCCTTGTTTCTTTATTGACTGTGTGTCTACATGATCTATCCATTTCTGTAAGTGGAGTGTTAAAGTCCCCTGCAATTACCACATTCTTATCAATAAGGTTGCTTATGTTTGTGAGAAATTGTTTTATATATTTGGGGGCTCCGGTATTCGGCGCATAGACATTTATAATTGTTAGCTCTTCCTGATGGATAGACCTTTTGATTATTATATAATGCCCTTCTTCATCTCTTGTTACAGCCTTTAACTTAAAGTCTAGTTTGTCTGATATAAGTATGGCTACTCCAGCTTTCTTTTGACTTCCAGTGGCATGATAAATAGTTCTCCATCCCCTCACTCTCAATCTGAAAGTGTCCTCAGGTCTAAAATGAGTCTCTTGTAGACAGCAAATAGATGGGTCTTGTTTTTTTATCCATTTTGATACCCTATGTCTTTTGGATGGTGCATTTAGTCCATTTACATTCAGTGTTATTATAGAAAGATACGGGTTTAGAGTCATTGTGATGTCTGTACGTTTTATGCTTGTAGTGATGTCTCTGGTACTTTGTCTCACAGGATCCCCCTTAGGATCTCTTGTAGGGCTGGTTTAGTGGTGACAAATTCCTTCAGTTTTTGTTTGTTTGGGAAGACCTTTATCTCTCCTTCTATTCTAAATGACAGACCTGCTGGATAAAGGATTCTCGGCTGCATATTTTTTCTGTTCATCACATTGAAGATCTCCTGCCATTCCTTTTCTGGCCTGCCAAGTTTCAGTAGAGAGATTGGTCACAAGTCTTATTGGTCTCCCTTTATATGTTAGAGCACGTTTATCCCTAGCTGCTTTCAGAATTTTCTCTTTATCCTTGTATTTTGCCAGTTTCACTATGATATGTCGTGCAGAAGATCGATTCAAGTTACGTCTGAAGGGAGTTCTCTGTGCCTCTTGGATTTCAATGCCTTTTTCCTTCCCCAGATCAGGGAAGTTCTCAGCTATTATTTCTTCAAGTACACCTTCAGCACCTTTCCCTTTCTCTTCCTCCTCTGGAATACCAATTATGCGTATATTATTTCTCTTTAGTGCATCACTTAGTTCTCTAATTTTCCCCTCATACTCCTGGATTTTTTTATCTCTCTTTTTCTCAGCTTCTTCTTTTTCCATAATTTTATCTTCTAGTTTACCTATTCTCTCCTCTTTCTCTTCAATCCGAGTCATGGTTGTCTCCATTTTATTTTGCAGCTCATTGATAGCATTTTTTAGCTCCTCCTGGCTGTTCCTTAGTCCCTTGATCTCTGTAGCAGTAGATTCTCTGCTGTCATTTATACTGTTTTCAAGCCCAGCGATTAATTTTATGACTGTTATTCTAAATTCACTTTCTGTTGTATTGTTTAAATCGTTTTTGATCAGTTTGTTAGCTGTTGTTATTTCCTGGACGTTTTTTTGAGGGTAATTCTTCCGTGTAGTCATTTTGGATGGTCTCTGGAGTGGTGCGGAACTGCGGGGCACTTCCCCTGTGCGTCTTGAATAACTTGCGTTGGTGGGCGGGGCCGCAGTCGGACCTGATGTCTGCCCCCAGCCCACCGCTGGGGGCCACAGTCAGACTGGTGTGTGCCTTCTCTTCCCCTCTCCTAGGGGCGGGATTCACTGTGGGGTGGGGTGGCCCGTCTGGGCTACTTGCACACTGCCAGGCTTGTGGTGCTGGGGATCTGGTGTATTAGCTGGGGTGGATTGGCAAGGTGCACAGGGGCGGGAGGGGCAGGCTCAGCTCGTTTTTCCTTTGGTGATCTGCTTTGGGAGGGGCCCTGCAGCACTGGGAGGGAGTCAGACCCGAGGGAGGGATGGATCCGCAGAAGTACAGCGTTGGGTGTTTGCGTGGTGCAAGCAAGTTCCCTGGCAGGAACTGGTTCCCTTTGGGATTTTGGCTGGGGGATGGGCGAGGGAGATGGTGCTGGTGAGGGCCTTTGTTCCCTGCCAAGCTGAGCTCTGTAGTCCAGGGCTCAACAACTCTCCCTCCCGTTGTTCTCCAGCCCTCCAGTTCTCCAAGCAGAGCTGTTAGCTTATAACCTTCCAGATGTCAAGTCCCGTTTGCTGTCAGAACACACTCCATCCAGCCCCTCTGCTTTTGCCAGCCAGACTCAGGGGCTCTGCTTGGCTGGCGGGCCGCCCCTCCACCCTGGCTCCCTCCCGCCAGTCCGTGGAGTGCGCACCACCTCTCTGCCCTTCCTACCCTCTTCTGTGGGCCTCTCGTCTGCGCTTGGCTCCGGAGACTCCATTCTGCTAGTCTTCTGGCGTTTTTCTGGGTTATTTAGGCAGGTGTAGGTGGAATCTAAGTGATCAGCAGGACAGTGGTGAGCCCAGCATCCTCCTACGCCACCATCTTCCCAGGATCCAAGATGAGGCCTTTGGAATGGTGATTAGGTCCTGAGGTAGAGCCCTCAGGAATGGGATTAAGTGTCCTTATAAAAGAGGCCCCTACACCATCAATCCACTAGGCACCTGAAGGAAGGCAAGGCACAGAATTGGCAACTGCTGAACTCTGACTTCTGTTTGGAGACTAACACATTGGACATAATATTCTTTTGTGGCCATTAGTAGCCATTACCAGCATTTAAAAAAAAAAAAAGGCATACTAAAGGGGAATGGAATAAATTTATACTGGGTCATGAGTATTATGTATTGGTTTCTGCTACATATATATGTATGTTTGTACTAAGTCAAGATATAAAGTACATTTTGTTGAATTCTAGTCCAATATAAACCCGAAAAAGTCGTCTACAGTAGCTAGTAAAAGTCTCTGCTATGACCATTGACATTACACATGTACAAAACAATCTATTAATTTTTTCATTATGTATGTAAAAATTTACATTTATTAGCCCATACACATGCAAGAAATTATATCTAAAGTTATGTATTACATGATATACCTATAATATATCTTTCCAAAATAAAAAATACCAATGTGACCATAAAAATAATCAGTGTGTTGTTTACCTGACTATATAACATTATATGTCAACTGTACTTCAATAATAACTAAAAAGACAGAAATAGTACTAAGTCTACATACATTTCCCCAAAAATTCAAGAGATAATATTTATAAATTCATTATATGAGACCTACATTACTCTGATACAAGCCCAAAGACATTACAAGAACATTGCAGACAAATATTCCTCATAAATTAGATGCAAAAATTAACACAATTTTAATAACTTCAATCCAACAATATAAAAAATAATACATTATAACTAAGTTGTTTATCTCAAAAATCAATTAGTGTAACTCATCCTATTAGTCAAAAAATGAAAAGTACACTCATCTCCATTGAGGTAAAAAATAAAAACTGGAGAAAACTCAATTCCATTCATGACAAAATTCCAAAAACTTAGAAGAGAATGTCTTTAACCCAATTAAGGGCATCTCACAAAAACTTATAGATAATATTATACTTTTAATGGTGAAAGATCAGGAATAAGCCATAGTTATTTTCTCCCACTTCTTCTATTTAACATTGTATGGTAAGTTCTAGCCAATACAAAAAGAAATAAAAAGTCATACAGATTGGAAAAGCACTAAAACTTACTATAAAGTAAGGTAACATGATCAAAATGTAAGTCTACATAAAGTGTAAGTGTACACAGAGACTTTTTACTAATTAACAAAAGTGCTACTAGAAGTTGTATGAGTTTAGGAAGATTGCAAGGTACAAGATCAATTTACAAAAATTAATTGTATAACAGTTGTATGAGTTACTTAGAATAATCAAAATCATAGAGACAGAAAGTAAAATTGTTGCCAGTAGCTGCAGGGTGGGGAATGAGGGCTATTGTTTAATGGGTGTAGAGTTACAGTTTTACAAAATGAAAAGAGTTAGGAAGATGGATGATGGTGCTGGTTGCACAGTATTATCAATTTAATATCACTGAACTGCATACTTAAAAACAGTTAAGACAGTAAATTTTATGTGTATTTTACCACAGTAAAATTTTTTATGATCAATTATATATATGTTAGCAATAAAGTAGAACATTGAAACTTTAAAACATTTTAAGTTGTTAAATAAAAACAATACCATTTGGTAATTGAATCAAAATATATGAAACATTCAGAGATAGATGTGACCTATACTCTGACAACTGCTTTGCAAAAGAACTTGGAAATTTCTATGGAAAGATATACCATGTCTTTGGATATCTATGGAAAGATATACCATGTCTATGGATAAGAAAACCAATATTAATATGTCAGTCCTCCTCAAACCTATAGATTTGACCAGCTGAAATTCCAGAAGCCTTTTTTTTTTTTGTAGAAATTGATTCTGATATTCATGTTGAAATGTGAAGGATCTTATTTTTAAAGTACAGTAATAAAGGTATTGTAGTAATGTAAAGATAAACAAAAAGATCAATGGAACAGAGTATAGCATTCATAATTAGACCTGATATATAGTCAGTTGTACCTAAACTTAAATATAAAACAATAAAAGCTATAAAACTTCTAGAAGAAAACATTAAAGAAAAAACTTTTCACTTTGGGCTAAGGAAAAATTCTTAGAATCAATACCATAAGCATGATTCATAAAAGGAAAACTGTTAATTGTACTTCATCAAAATTAATAACTAGTTTTTTAAAGACACTGATGTGAGAATGAAAATTCAAATCACAAACTCTGGGAAAATATTCATAAAATGCATGTCTGATAAAATTGTATCTAAGTATTTGGATCAGGTCATGATCTCATAGTTTGTGAGTTTGAGCTTCACATCAGCACTGCCAGCATGGAGCCTGCTTGAGATTCTCCATCAGCCCTCCTCTCTCTGTCTCTGTCTCTCTGTCTCTCTCTCTCAAAATAAATAAATAAACTTAAAAAAATGTATCTAAAGTATATGATACTTTATCATATACTTTTATCAAAACTCTACCTGAAGAGTCTAGTCCCTTAATACTTCTAGACTTTTATTGTTGGGTTTCAAAGACTCTGGGGCAGAGAGAACAGGGAAGATAATGCAAATGTATTTTTTTCTGTATATTTACTCTGTTTATATCCTCAGTATTATTTGAAATTTTATCCCTCATGGACAATGAGGTAATAAGTTCTCTCTGGTTTCTATAGGTCTTACCACTTACATTTTAGAACTCTACTTTAGGGACCTCTTAACATTAACTTACAGCCATTAATGCTAACCTAGTCTCTACTCACAGAAAGCTCTGGTAACTCAGTTTTCTTAGACTGCCAGTGAGTTTCTTTCAAAGTGTTAATAAAGTGCCACGACTTGCCCAATCCCATTGAATGAGCCAGTGGTAGTGAAGATTCAAACCCAGATTTTGTGATCTCAAGGTTGGTGTTCTTGCCGTTATACTTCAGCTACCTGGTTGAAAATTAGTTTGGGGTCATAATTTTTGCTCTTTCTGTAATTCAACTGTGTACACTTGGGTAAATCATTTAACTACTTTGGTCTTTCATTTTCTTTGATAGAAGATGAGAAGTAGAGGGGAAAAGGAAGGCCTCTGAGGTTGTTTCCATTCCAACTTCTGTTTTCTTATCCTTCAATTCTCCTTCATTTCTCTGTCCCTAGTGCAGTCCTCCCCTCTACTTTGTTTTCGTTTGACCACCGGTGAACTCCCCTTATGTGTCAGGGTTTGTTGTGTGAAGGTTGTGTCTGCAGAGTGACACATGTGCCTCACATACTCAGAAGACCACCCAGTGAGCTTTCCTTGCTGACAGCAGCTCTGTTTTCCGGTCTTCCAGGCAATGGGATTGTCAGTCTGATTCTACTTTTTCTGTCTTTAAAGCACACCATCCTCTGAAACTGAAATTAATTTCTATGAGTGTCATCTTGAATATACCTAACTAGAAATTTTACCTCTAAATTTTCACCTGCAGAAACCAGTCTTTACTTCATGAGATTTTTCCTTTTTGAGGGTAGTTCTTTCATGACAAGTCTGCCCTTTCCTGCGGCTCTGAATTAACTGTCGAAAAAAATCACATTTCGTTAGAACCTTTGAGCACTGATTGAATTGGATGGTGAAGGGGAGCATGTAAGACAACCCCGCATAGGTCTTAGTTTGGGTGATGAAAAAAGTAAGTCACGGTGGAGTCGAGACACTACTATGACATATCTTTGTGTTGAATTATAGTCCTGATTCTATTCATATGCAATTAATGCTGCCACTTTTGTTATTCTTTCACATTTATTTTTGCCCCATTTTGCTTTGCATTGTAATTTCTCAGGAATTTTCTTGCACAGAAACTTAGCTCATTAACCATATGTTGTCCCTTAAATAGAAGCCAGTTTTCAAAACATAAATTAGGACATTTCCCTTTGTGGCTAACAGCTATAGCTGGAAAGCATGTGGCTGCATTCATTCCAGGTCCTTTCTTTTCACGAGTCTGATGTTCATGTGAGAACACATCCACACCATCCAGGCTTCCACATTCCCTGTCCCCTTCTCTGCCTGTCCCCCACTTTCTTGTCATTAGGGACCAGGCCTTACATTTCCAGCCAGTTGGAGATTATGTTAATAACACAGTCATCACCTCATTTTTAAACAATATCACCTAATATAGGAACTGTCTTACATAATAACTTAAATAAGCTAAATAATTAATAACAGAAGAACAGAAGTGAATTATACACTATTGGGGGGAATAGACATCATGGGTCCATACCTGTGATAGATAGATAGATAGATAGATAGATAGATAGATAGAAACATACATACGAACATACAAACATACATACACATACATGGATGGGGGAGGAAGGAGGGTTTTTATTTACAGTATAGTGTGAACTGGTAAATGTGGAGGAAGTGCTAAAGTTGAAAAATTATTATTTTGAAATCATCATGAAAAAACTGAATCAAGCAAGAGTCATCAATGGCTGCTCAGTCTAGGGGCAAATGAGAAGGAAGATCAGGATATTTGCATGGTCTTTAAATATCTCCCTTTACATTGCTTATTAATTGTAAGGGTAAAATCACTTGGTAAGTATACAGTGTGGAAAAATTGTCCAAGTAGTCAAAATTAACATATCCCAAGAATGCCTGGTGGACTCTTGTGTTAAACCATGAAAACACATCATCTATTCAGTGTTCCCATTGAGAACACATAACCTGAATCTAAATCTCAAAGAAACATCAAACACAAAATGATGAGCCTTTTTACTAAATGGGGGACTATCTACTTCAAAAATGGAAATGTCATAAAAGACAAAAGCTGTGGAAATATTTCAGATAAAAGGAGAATTAAGACATCTGACAGTTGAGGGTACCTGGGTGGCTCAGTTGGTTGAGCATCCGACTTTGGCTCAGATCATGATCTCATGGTTCGTGGATTAGAGCCCCATGTCGGGCTTTGCACTGACAGCACAGAGCCTGCTTCAGATTCTGTCTCCCTCTCTTTCTGTCTCTCTCTCTCTCTCTCTCTCTCTCTCCCCCTCTCTCTCTCAAAAATAACTAAACATTAAAAAAATTTTTTTTAACTTTTTTATTAATGTTTATTCATTTTTGAGAGAGAGAGAGAGAGAGAGACAGACAGACAGACAGACATATAGCATGAGTGGGAGAGGGACAGAGAGGGAGACACAGAATCCGAAGCAGGCTCCAGACTCTGAGCTGTCAGCACAGAGCCCGACATGGGGCTTGAAGTCATGAGCTATGAGATCATGACCTGAGTCAAAGTCAGACACTTAACTGACTGAGCCACCCACGCGCCCGCCAAAAAAGTTTTTAATGAGTATGACAAATGCAGTATCTGACCCTAGACTATATCTTCTAATGTTGGTGGAAATATCAGAAATTCAGAATGTTGTTGGTAGATTACATAAAATTTATGGAATTAATAACTGTACTGTGGTTATGTAAGAGAATATTCCTATTCATAAGAAATGGTCACTGAAGTATTTCAGGATACAGAGTCATGATGTATGTAAGTTATTCTCAAGTAATTCAGAAAAATGTTGCATATGTGTGTGTTCACAAATGTCTAAATATGCAAATGGTGAAGAAAATGAGGTATAATGTAATAATATATAAATCTGGGTAAAGGGCATGTGAATTTTGATGTACTTTGTTTTTAGAATTTTTTATTGTTTGGTATTCTTTTTTTTCTCTTACTCATTTTTTCGCTTACTCATATTATTTTTCTAGTGTTATTGAGATGTAACTGACATAAAACATTACATAAGTTTAAGATGTGCAACATAATGATTTGATATGTATATGTTGCAAAATTATTACTCTAAGTTTAGTTATTGTGCATCACCTCAAATACTTACAAATGTTTTTTTCTTTGGGATGAGAACTTTTAGGATCTACTCTCTTAGCAACTTTCAAATATATAATACTGCATTGATAACTATAGTCATCATGTTGTACATTATATCTTCAGGATTTAATTTTCTTATAACTGGAAGTTAAACCTTTTGACCATCTTCACCCAGTTGATCTTGTTTCTAAATAACTTTTACAAATAAAAAATAATAATTTAAAAAATAATAAAGCTTTTTTCCCCCTTCAGTTAGAACTAAGGGCCAAATCTATGTCTTTTAGAGAAATAATTTTGAAAGTCCTACTACATGGCTACTTTAAAAACTCTGTTGTTTATCTTTTATACCTATAATTTTCTATATGTGTCTTAGATATACGCTTACTGTTTGTCTTCACAGAAAGCCCCTGGATTAGGCACATCATGGAATAAAAGCAAAACAGTTGTGAATCTAAGTACCTCATTAGTGGAATATCACCTGGAGCAGTGGTGTCCAGTAGAGGTATCTGTGACTATGGCACTCTTCTCTGTGTGCATTGTCCAATATGGCAACACATGAGCACTCGAAATGGGGCTAATGAGACTGAATTTTTCATTTAATTTTAATTAATTTTAATTTTACTAGCCACACATGGCTACTGACTACCAGATTGGACAGTGGTCTTCTGAAGTGATGACTAATGCCCAAATATGAGAAGTTTATAAGTTCCCATAATCAGTAAGTTTACTATTTAAAGAGATGAACTAGTCATAGCTGTGCTTCTTAGCTTGAGTGAGATCGGTCCTTTTTAGAAAGAATCTGTGATATATTGCATATGTTTTTACCTTTCCATTCGTAGCAGATTTCATAGTTAAATAATAGTGAATCAAACTCAATGAAATTTCCAGTGTCACAATTAAATATAATTACTGCAAGACTGATTTTTATAGGTTGCAACATTAGCTACTGAAAACCCAAATTAGATGCAGGACTTCTCTTTTAATGACTTATTCTGATTAAAGAGACAGAAGGGATATAAGGACAGGAAAAGGAGGAAAGAAAGGAAAGAAGGATGGGTAGCTGGATAGATGGATAGAAAAGAAAATAATGCAAGATATTCTATTTTAACTGCCATAGGAGGGATACATTAAGTCTCTTTTGTCAAACATTGGAATAGATTTGATGGTACCTAAGGTTCCTTCCAGCTCTAAATCTTGTGATGCTAAATCTTAAGAATACTGAACTGGAGGAAATCTCTGAGTGGAACAGTCAGGTAAATTTAGGAATTGGAGTTTAACGTTTGACTTTTGTTGTTATATGATGTTAATCTCCCAGGCCATAGGAGTGATCTCTGCTTTTCTAAGTCAATTTATTTCATTTGAAATAGGATATTGATTTAGAAAAAACCCCTGATAAACAGTCCTTAGAGTGTTGTGCCTTCCTGGTTACTTTAATAGCATTTTTAAGAGTGAGAATCATGCTTTTTAATCAGTCACATATAAATATACTACTTATGGAGGCAGCATGTTAAGAGAATAGGCTAGAAGGAAGTATAAACATAAAAGGTAACCTGTGTGTCTCCCTGAATACAGCACTTTTTAGCATTGAAGCGTCAGTCCATTGTTCCTCCAATAAAGCCTTTTACTGATATTGGGAGGTAATACTATTCTCATTGGTTAGCTAACCATGTTGATAACTTCAGTTCTTCCAGATTGAGTCAAGTCACTAACTTTTTCAGTTTAATGCTCTGTTGATTCATAAATCTGTTTCTTTGTTTGACTTATACCTTTGTGCAGCATTAAGAGTTCTCAAAGATGTTTAGGCTTAAGCATTCTGCTCTACTTTGGGCATGAAATAAGTGCTTGATGAAAGCCTGCATGCTTGACAGGTTGAGTGCCTGCTGTTTTTTCTCTATCCTCACTCTGCTACATAAATGAATCTTGCTTGCTTGGTGCCTCTTCTTTCAGAGCATTTGCCCGAGTACTGAGAGCACTGGCTCATAGAGGTGAACACCCAGCTGGAACTGATGCCACCTTGACTTCACATTTTTTTAAACAAGGGACCATATTAATCTGTTAAACCCAGAAACTGAGTGTATCGGCATTCCCATGACCACCCCACTAGGGAGTGGTTTGGTGACTCACTAAGAGAATCCCTAAGACTCAGCATATAGTCATATTCACAGCTGATTTTTTACAGCGAAAGGATGTAAAGCAAAATCAACAAAAGGAAAAGGTACATGGGGTGAAATTTGGAGTAAATCAGATACAATCTTGTAAGAATATTGTCCAAGTGGAGTTAATAGGATGCTTAATTTCTCTGCATTTAACATATAGGAAGTGCTCTCTATGAGGGAAGCTCATAAGAGACTCGGTGCTTGAGGTTTTTAGTGAGGGCTGGTCACGCAGGCTCCCTTTGCTGAGCATGTACTGATTTCCAGACTTGTAGAAGGAAAGCGAATGGTCAGCATAAGCGATGTTGTTTATGTAAGCCATGTGGGCACGGTAAAATACCATTATCAGTTAGGGAATGGTGAAAATCCTCCCCAAATCCAAGTTCCCATAGTGGCAGTCAAGGGCCAGCCTTGCCAGCAGGGTTTTCTAAGGATAGCAGTCTTGGGCCTGCTGTGTTAATAACTCTTTTCTACATCTGGATATGCCTCATCAACATTCAGACTTGGTAATTTTAGCCTATTTTAACTTTCCTTTTGTCTAGTCTATTTACTCTCTTTTCGTTGAACATTAGTGTTCCTTAGAGATTACTAGAAATATCGTGTACTACACATCTACTCTTTTGGCTAATGGGGCTACGTCAACTTCTTGTAGGATAGAGCAGCAAATCTTTCCTCTTAATCCTTCCTGCTGTTGTTTCTCTTATCAAGTGATCAACAATGGATATTCTTTTCCTTAGAGGTCAGTCTTGAACCTTGTCACTGTTTTTTATTTTTGGATTTACTTTCATCAGTTCTCCAAGAGTGTGGTATCACAGCTGCATCTGAGCCTTTAACCACAGATTTCTTCCTCCCTCAGCTCCATGCTAGTAATGCCTTGAAAGAAGATAGCATGGATGCTATCTCAGAAACCTTAGAGGTGAACTATAACACCTTCGAGAAGCTCTTATGCCTATCATAGATATAAACTGTAGGCATTATATAAGCCAAATGAGAAATAAATTGGGCCTTTAAATCAGGTCTAAATGTCAACTCGCACTTACAACTGATTTAAGAATTTGAGAATGAAGAAACTTTTTTATTTTGTAAGCAGAATCACAGTTAAAAGCATTTGGGTAAAGGGAACAGGAAAAAGATGGGGCAGTAATATCACTGTGGGAGTCTACAGAATAGGAAGTAGATGATGCTACCCTAAAAACTGAGTAACGGTTGCCATGGAAATGAGACAGTAACAGGGACTCCAAATATGCTGGTCATATGCTAGAAGACTTATTGTTATAAATTTGAAATATCTAATGATGTTTGGCCTAAATGAAGGTAAAGAGGTAGTAGGAAGTACTGTTATTTTGGAGTTCATTCCGACTAACAAGGAAAACCTAATTGGTGAGGAGCAAGGGATGGGAATTTTTCAAAGAAAGCATCTGTTTCATTTCAGAATTAGTATCAGTAAAGTAACAATTAGGAATAGTGCCTTCTCCTATCAGCCAGAGGGGTAAAATTAACTCATGGGGCATTCGAGTATTCTGGCTAGATCTTCTCTTATGGATCATCATAGACATAAATGTAAAACCAAAAACTATAAAACTTCCGGGGGAAAATCTTTGCAACTTTGGGTTAGTCATATATTCATTAGCTACAACCTCAGACACACTATCCATAAAACAACAACAAAAACAATTGAGAAATTGGATTTCATCAAAATTAAAAACTTCTGTTTTTAAAAAATCTGTTAAAAGAAAGAAAAGACAAGCTGCGGGCTGAGAGAAAACATTTGGAATACAAAGGTCTGATAAAGAATTCCTCCAGAATATAAAAAGATCTTAAAAAACAAACAAAAAAACAACCAAAAAACAAACCTCAGTGACAAGAAAACAAACCACTGAATTAAAACAACAGGCAAAAGATTAAGACAGGTGCTTCACAAGAGAAGATGCATAGATGGCAAATAGGCACCCAAAAAGATGCTCAACATCATTAATAATTAGGGAAATGAACATGAAAACTACAATAATGTACTACTACGCAACTATAAGAAACATGGCTATTGGTCAAAATTTTAAAAGCTTACCCCATGAGACAAAGATGTGGAGGAACTGGAAGCCTCCTGCACCGCTGATCGGAATGCAAAATGTGTGTGACAACTTTGCAAAAACACACACCTACTGTATGATCCATCCATTTTACTATTTACTATTTCCCAAGAGAAATAGACGTATACATCCACATACTATTGTTCCCAGCAGCTTTATTTTTTATGGCCCCAAACTTGAAACAACCCACATATTATTAGCAAGTGCACTGATAAATTGTGGCACATCCATATAATGGAATACTACTCAGCAATAAAAAGGAACTACTAATACATGCAAAAACATGGATAAAGGTCAAAATAATTAAGATGAGTTAAAGAATGCAGACTTAAAAATTACAAACTGTGTAATTCCATTAATATAAAACTCTAGAAAAAGCCAAATAATCTCTAACGACAGAAAGTAGATTAGTGTTCACCCAGTTAGGCAGGTGCAGGAGTAAGGGAGTAAGTACAAGAGGTTACAAAAGGACACAAAGAGACTTTTGGAGATTATAGAGTTCATTATCTTGATTGTGGTGGTGGTTCCTGGATATATACAGATGCCAACACTGATCAACTTGTACAATTTAAATATGTACAGTTTATTACATGTCAGTTATACCTCAATAAAACTGTCTTTTAAAAAAAGAACTGCATGATTTTCCTTTCAAGTTCTAGTTGCCTGGCCTTGTTATGATCCAAGTAAATTCTCCAGCCCTGGTTCAGCTTTATCTCTTCCCACGGTACGTGATATATTTAGTACTCATAAAAGAAACTTGTAAGCAGTTACTATAGTCATTACCCTAACAAACTGTGTATTCCTGACAAGTAGAAATGCTCTCATTTTAATTTCTTTGTAATGACACATTATACACTTTTTAAATGTCAGTCTTTTTATTTTCAGACTGGCAGAAACTTGACTGAAGTTTACATATAAGAGCAATCAGCTCTGATGGCAATAGGCTGAATCAGTTCTGAAAGTAAATTTTTTTTTTTTTAATTTTTTTAATGTTTATTTTTGAGAGAGAGAGAGACAGAGCATGAATGGGGGAGGGTCAGAGAGAGGGAGACACAGAATCTGAAATGGGCTCCAGGCTCTGAGCTGTCAGCACAGAGCCCGACGCGGGGCTCGAACTCACAGACCGCGAGATCATGACCTGAGCCGAAGTCAGACGCTTAACCGACTGAGCCACCCAGGCGCCCCTGAAAGTAAATTTTATATGACTCTTTTCTCCAGATAATTTGACTTTTAAATGTATAACTATGACACCTTTATATAAGGGAATATAGACTGAAGAAACAGCTATAAAACCTGAAACTTCCATGTTTTAATTCTTCTTTTTTGCCTTGCCTGTTAACAGGATATGGCTAGACATTGTGCACATTCATTGGTTTACTCTGCAATAAATTACCACTCTCCTGACCAGTGAATAGACAGCCATCACCATGAGTTAGAAATGTTAGGCATTCGGCTATAGCCTAGATTACAATTCATGGTTTTTAAATATTGTGTGTGTGAAAGATTTTATAAGTGACCATTTGACAAGCTACAGCATTGTACTTCCTTAAGCTATATTTGGGGGTATTGATTTATAGTTATAGTCTTGCTGTAGGGCTTGCGTTTTGGTAGACAAGAATTTTTCTGCTCATTCCTCAAGGATTCCTTCTGAATGCCTGCAAAGAGCATGAACTTTGGAGCTAGAATGTTGAGGTTTTTATACAGTAAGCTCTGTCACTTACTGTGACCTTGGGCAAGTTACTTAACATCAGCAAGCATCAATTTCCTCATCTGTAAAATGCAGAAAATGAAGGGAATATAACTTATAGGGTATCTGTCAAGATTGAATGAGTTAATAAATGGAAAACAAATACATTTTTACCTTGCATGCACTACATGCTATCCAGCCCCTTCCCAACTGTTATCACTGTTATTGTTAAGTACTGTCAGTTTAGGGATTGATCATCACACCTCGTTTTCATTTCTGTCAGTCCTGAGGTCCTGTAGTCACCAGCACTGTGTGCTTTGAGAATGAGATTGAGATTGGTGAATAAAGAGTTTTCCATCTTCTAAGAATAACATTTTTGTAACCACCAATGTTCATTTGGTTTAGAGCACAAGGAAAAAGGGCATTCTATAAAATAGATTGCTGGGTTCATCAGAATTGCTGCCTAAGCTCCGATCTGTGGTCCATCCAAACTAGCATTTGCTCTTAGATGGGGCACCAGGGAGGGAACGTGGGTAAGTTTGGAGGGACTGACAGAAGCCCCCACTCAACTTTTTTTTCCCAATTTTTTTCTGCTTTTATTCCCATCTAAACATGGCTCTTTGGTTTCTTTAAATCATTAAGAAGAGAGGTTCAGCCCCAGGAACTCCAGAAAAAGCTGAGGAATTAATATTTCATCATTGTGAACACATGCCAGGAAAGACAGATTTTTTTAAGATAGTTTATTATTTCTGTGTAATTGTTATACTAACATATTTTGGTCTTAGAATATTTAAGCAATTCAAAAATATATGGGATATTAATTCCAAGTCCTCTGTATTCTCCTTCCTCAGCAGTAACTACCGTTAACTTTAATGTATACTATTCCAGATTTTTTTCTCTGCAGATCTAATACTGTAATTTTAGAAAAGTAGGTTAATTCTATACATGCAATTTTTGTCATTTTATTTCCTTAATAATATGTTTCATATGCTTTCAAGGGGAGTACATATATGTATTCATGGCATTCTTTTTAAAGTCCATTCAGTATTTTAGTGTATAGATGTATCATAATTTAATTAATCAGTCTTGTTGATATATATTTGGGTTCTTTCTAATTTGCTACTATTACAAAAAATACTGCAGTGAACATTCCTTGTACATATAGTTTTGAATATGTTTCTGAGTGTTTCTATTGGGTAAATTCCCTGAAGTGGAAATATGTGTTCAAAGAATATAAAAATGTTTTGAAATGATAGATATTGACAAATCATGGGTGCTTACTGAAAGAACAAAGTAACTCATATATTAATAGTAGATATGTTGAAGAATGGTAGCCTTTGCTTTGCCCTCAATTGAGGTAGCTCCTTGTGTTAACAGTTAATAGTGATTTCTAGATCTTCAAAAAATTAATAGCTCCCCTTACTCCTCATTCTTATCTGTTCTACCCATTCATTCATTGATCCTTAATTTATTTAAAAAATATAGGGTTTTAATTATAAAAGTAATTTAACTATATTATAGTAAATTTGGAAAACAGCTTAAGAAAAAATTCATAATCCTTATGATTTCCCTGTGTATTTTATCTGTGTATTTGAAAAATATAATTCTAATTGTTGTGTACTTACAACTTTGGATTCTTAACATTATATTTTGGCATTTTCCATAATGTCTTTGTAGTGTTCTATTGGCTGTAACATGGTTGAATCATTTCATTATAGTTGGCAATTAAGATTTAGAATCTGTCTTTTATTATTTTGAATCATGACATTTTTTTTCTGCCATATAAATTCTTCTCTATACCAAAGGCATCTAATAAGTATTTGGAAATTTAGTTAACTAACCACAACTGCTTATTAGTATATGCTCTCGAAAAGTGTTATGACTAGTGAATGGATTCCTTTCCTCAGGATATTTGACAGCTTTTTTAGCTTTCAGGTTGTTGGAAGATGAAAACAGTCAAATGACTTTTTGTTTTAGCCATCTATTGCAGCTTAACATACCACCCCCAAACTTAGACAAACAATTTGAGCTAGGTTCAGCTGTATATTTATTCTGCCAGCCTTGTCTGCGGTCACCTATGAGGCTGCATGCCAGTGGCCTAGTGGCTGTGATACTGGCACGGCTGGGTCTCTCTTCCTCTTCCCGGGTAGCCTCTCCCTGTGGTTCATCAGCAAAGTGGCTAGACGTCTTACCGCAGGTTCGGGGCTTCTTGGGGGAATGGAAGCTGTCAAGTCTTTTTACAGATTTGGTCCACAGCAACTGGCATATTGCTGTTGGGTAAAGTGAGTGACTGGGCCAGATCAGGGTCGGCTGGAGGGGACTGCTGGGAGGGATGGTTTTTCTGGGGCCGCCTGTGGAATAGACTAGCCCAAAGGGTACCTCATAGTCACCTTCGTTTATATTTCTCAGACTTCTAGGGGAATCGAGCATCTTTCCACATGTATACTGTCACTTTCCTTTTCAGTGAAATACCCTTTCAGGTTTTGCCCACTTTTCTTTTGGGTAGTTTGTCTTCCCATATTGATTTGTAGAACTTCTTCACATACTCTGGATGTTTTCCTCTGTTGGCTGTATGTGTTAACGAACATGTTTGGCCAGTTTGTGGCTTATCGTTCACTGTCTTTCTGGTGTTTGTGCTAAATAGAAGTTCCTAATTTTAAAATTGTTGAATTTAACATCTTTTATGCTTTGTGCTTTTAGGGTCCTTCTCTCCTCCAAGGCATAAAATACTCTTGTACATCATCTTCTAAATGTTTTATAGTTCTGCCTTTGATATGCAGCTTTATAATTCACCTGGAATTGATTTTGGGGATTGATGTGAGGCAAGAGTCCACTTGCATTTTTTTCCACATGTCACCTTTCTTCACTTTTTACTTTTGGATTAGTTCCAGTGTTTCTTACACGCTGTATGTTCATCTTTCCTGGATCCTTTTTTTTTTTTTTTTTTTTTTTTTTTTTTTTTTTTGGAGCACAGCCATGCAGCAGTTCTGAAAAGAAGCAACTTAAGAGCAAATCAGTATTTAATTCAGCATTTCTACAAATAATATGATTAAACAGCTGCACTCCTTTGGTGAGGAGATAGCACTTGAGCTGGGACCTCAAATATTACAAGCCAGCATATAGAGCCTAGGAAGAATGTTTTAGGCAAAAGGAACAGCAAGTATTCTTACCAACTGGGAGAAGGAGTTACTTAGAAATGTAGTAAAAATGAAAAACTGAGCAGGAAAGTAATGGTTCAAAATGAAGTAAACCAAAATGAGGCATAATTCTGAGGAGTTGAATGTTAGCAAGGCAATGCCATTGACCTCTACACTTACAACACTCCCTTTCAAGTATCTGGTTTAGTGACCATATGCTGACATCTTACTTCTGATTAATCGTATTACATATGCTGTCTCTGCTGTGACAGGTCTTTACCTATGTTTTGTTTGTAGACTTTCCATTTTCATAATAAGTCTGTAAACAAAGTGTGGAAGATCCAATCATTGTTTCTGAGAATTACAGATGCTAAAACCTGGAAGATGTGAAAGAGATGGCTTTGTGTTAAAAGCTGGATAGTGATGGGGAGGCATAGAGGTAGAAGGAAATATGGATACGAACTTTGTCATTTTATAGACTGGGGAGTCAGGAGATACAGTCTAAAGGAATGGCCAAGTAGAGCTCATAATTATCATTCCAAGTTAGAAAGGTAATGTAGAGAACTGAAGATAAAAACATGGCTAGGAAAAATTTAAAAGAATGTAGTAGCATAAGTGAGCTAAATTCTACCTCTTTCATGGTGAGGAAATGCTGAGTCTCCTTAATGAATACATAACTGCAATTGATGAAATAGAGGCCTATATATAGTAAAGTTGTGGAGGCTACACAAGAATAACTAAAGTCAGAAATGGAGAAGGGTTTACCTCTGTCAATGGATTGGGAGTAGGAGAAAGAGAAGCTTTTGCTTTTCATGATACTTCCTCCTCTAACTGCATTTTTACTTCTCTGTTCATTTATTACCTTTCAAATAATATAAAAAGAAGAGTAAACAAAGAAAAGCTAAGGCTGGGATTCCCTGACAGAAGAATTAAAACAATCGTGGGAAACAGCAATATCAAAGCAGTCAGTTAGCTGGACATCTAGGATAGACTTATGAATATTAGTTATATCATTTATGAACCCGTTTATAAACTTCCCACATCAAGAAGGCTTGTATCCTATAGGAGTTTATTGGAAATGAACGTATTTAATTGAAGTTATAAAATTAAACTCATGACAATACTACCGTGGATACATTCATTCATTTGACAAGTGATCATTAGTGGAGTGAATTCATATTGTTAGTCTTCTATGCCTGTCCCTGGTGTGCTTCAAGACTGTGTAAAGGAAAGCTCACAGTAGGTTTCTGTTGAGTGAGCTTAATTATAGTTATGCTTCTTCATTATTTTGAAGTTTAAAGTGTTGACATTAGAAATGAGTTTTTGAGAGCACCTTCTTCTGTGATGGGGGGGCTTTTCCTATAACACACATAGCCAGAAACCAATTTCAGTGGATGGGACTCCAGACATGATTTTTGAGAAGGTATTCTGTCCTCAGGTGATACTGTTGTGAACCCTGGGTCCTTCATTCACAGAAGTGGAAACTCAGGTACTGTGGTTCACGTCGTCATTAGTGGCAGAGCATAGATTGACTCCTAGTATCTTGTGATTTTTAATGCTCTACTTTTGAAAAAAAATTTCATCTCTCTTTATTTCTGCTGCTGCATGTGGTTTCCATAGTCTAGAGTGCTTTCTTGACTTCTCAGTCTGCTTATTTTAGCTTATATGCTTTCTTTCTTTTAAAAACTCATCTCCTCTGAAACCTCTTGTCTCCTTAAAGAGACTTAGAATCAACACTTCTCTTTTCAGCCTCACTACCACCCTCATTTTTAGTAATGATCAGTGTTTCCCATTCCTGGGATAATACCAGTCAGTCTGCTTCTGAATTAGGACTCTGTTTTGTTCGTGCTAACTCAGTTACCGATTCATCTACCTACTTTCCAAAATCCAAAGTTTTGTTAGGATTATATTTTCTATGTTTTTAATGCTGTGTGTCTGTACCTTTTTATATTCCTTTCCTACCATTCCTTTACTGTTCAGTCCACCACTTTTAATCAAAGCTCTGATTTTATTTTTACAAGTCTCAAAAACTATTTTAGTACAGACAAATCACTGATACATTAGTGAAGCAACAAAGTGAGGTGATTGCTCTTAAAATGAACAGTACATATATAATAAAACTGCCTTGTTAATGTGTTCTTACATAGACCTCTAACAAGATCATCATTCCAAGTGCTTTTGTCCAGGGATTTGATCTGGAAAAATGTTAGATAAATGTACCTTTCTCCTATTTCTCCTTTTCATGGATATGGGAAAGTTCTCCTTTGACTAGTGGTTTGCAGTGAAATTAAATTTGCATTTTTCTGGCTTCCCTCAAAGAACTCAAATTAAAATGTATGACTTCTTCAGAGGGCAGAAGAATTCCTTATTGTTTGGAGAGAAGCTGGGTGATGGTGTTGATAATAATCATGGTTATTTATTATTTATTGATTACTTCTCTCTGTGTAATTTGTTTTATAAACACTATCTTTTATTAGTCCTCAAAATTCTATAAGTAGGTATTCTTGTCTCCTTTTCACAAATGATGAGATAGCTTTTCTAAGGCGAAGGAACTTATACAAGGTTACATTGTTAGTGTTAGGCATGCTATCAAACCTTCTGTTTGACTCTAAAATATATTCTTTTTCTACTTTTCTACCTTGTTAGACTCATAGCTATTTTAATAATAACAGCAGCAACAATGATAGGTGATATTTACATAGCCCTTACTCTGTGCCAGATACTATTTTAAACTCTTCATATATATATTGACGTATTTAATTATTTTTTTTTTAATTTTTTTAATGTTTATTCATTTTTGAGAGGAAGTGAGAGACAGAGCATGAGCGGGGAAGGGACAGAGAGAGAGGGAGACAGAATCTGAAGCAGGCTCCAGGCTCTGAGCCGTCAGCCCCGATGTGGGGCTTGAACTCACGAACTGCGAGGTCATGACCTGAGCCGAAGTCGGATGCTCAACCGACTCAGCCACCCAGGCGCCCCTATATTGACATATTTAATTCTTACCCCTTAACCTGAGGAGGTAGACACCATGGTTACCCTCTTTCATGGAGGTCAGGTAGATTAAGTTGCTCAACATCAATTATTTACGGCTAGAATAGAGCTGGGATCCTAACATAGTTGTTTAGTTATCAGAGTAGATGAGAATGTTTATGTGTTCTCATTGATTATGGAGTCTGTTAAAGTGGCTCTAAACTTAAAAAACAGAAAGTAAATACACACTTGGGAAGCTATGAGAAGATAGTATGAGGGAGAATCATCTTACCCCCCTTAGTATACCAGCCCTTATCAAGAAGGAGTGACTAAATGAGAGGAGGGTGGGGAGCAGAACGGGGAAGGAGGAGTGCTCTGTGTTTCTGGACTGGAGTTCTGACATTAGCATTTGCAGACTGAGGAAAGCTGAAGAATTTTCTCTGAAGTGCCCTTTTTATTTTGCTTTACCCTTTAATGTTGTTTCTAATTCCAGGAGAGATCATAATATGTATTTCATCTAGCCTTCATTGTTTCAGGAGACTGAAGATAAGGTGCAGTATCTTGGCAAGGTTTTAGAAGAAAATCCTTTATGCGCAAGGCTAGACATTTGGATCTGTCAGAATGCTGACTGTGTCTCACTTGGACACACACGTTGGATTTGCTTTCCTGTCTGTGTCTGTGACACTGCAAGATGTTCACATGGAAGGAAATCGCCCTGAGGCTCCTGGTTGATGCTTTGACTTTCCAGTATTAAACTCCTCACTGCTTCTTATGTTTGTCCCCTTCTTTCTTCACTCCTCACTCAAAAAGTTACTTAAAAAAAAAAGAATAGTAAAAAATTCTTCAGGAATTATTTTGGTCTTTTTCTCTATAACAGCATGGCCAATTGGCAGTCTGACTTCATTACTTCAAACACTTGGCTATGAAAAATCCCTTTTTCATCTTGATGATGGCTTTATATTAACACGATTTAGGAAGGGATATGTTTTCTTCTCTGTTGGGGGGGGCGGTTTTCTTCTTAAGATTTTATGGTTTGGTTTGTACAGGTAGTTTCTAGGATTTCCATAGAAGTTTAAAGTTCTAAGACTTTCATAAAAGATAACTTAGAAAGTTTATACTTCTGCTGTCATGGGTTAAAACCTTATAGCTTACCTTTTCTGCTAATTAGAACTAAGAGCTCTGGACAAAATGCAAGAGCAGCTACTATATAAGTAAGCAGAGGAAAAAGACGATGAGAAGTCTGAGCTTGGAGAGGCAGTTTGGGGATGTTTCCTACTTTTTGGTTTTTTATTTGTTTCTTGTCTCTCAAGGCTTGGCACTGGCAACTAAAACTCTGATAGAACCCTCATTTTTCTGGCGAGAAGATCCAAGGAAATGGGCCCAGCCATCTAAGGAACATGGAGGGAATTCCTGGGTTTTTTTTCCCCTTTCCCCGCTTTGTCCCAAAGAAAGATCCAGTTGCTAAGCTAAAGGGGAAACGCTGCCTTTGTTGACAGAAGAACTAGGAGAAATGGTGGGTCCCTGTGAGCCAAAGAGCATGACAGACACCTCAGAAAAGAGGGATCTGGGTAAGGGTGCCCCCTCATTTTGTATATGATCAGCGTAAGAACTAGATTGTGCATGCATAAGGCAGACCCAAAGCAGCATACCAAAGACTCCGAGAACTGATCTTAAATTAGAACCACTGCTCAGAGAAGGTCAGAAAGAACCTGTGGTCTGAACCTAACTGATTTGCCTACTTGATTGCCTACTAAAACAAATTCTCTAGCGGATTATAGCAGATCACAGGACTCAGAGCCAACACAACATAACATTTTAAATGTCCATGATATAATTCAAAATAATGCTACCTACAAAAAAAAAAAAAAAGAAGAAGAAGAAAATTATACCCATTTCTCAAGGAAGAAGACAGTTAACAGATGTCAACCCAAGGTCACCCAATTATTGACATTACCAGGTGAAGACTGTAACACAAGTATTCTAGCAATTCTCCATAGCGTAAACATGCTTGGAATGAATGGATGGGAGGTCTCAGTGGAGAAATAGAAACTATTAAGTAGAACTGAATAGAAATTTTAGAGCCTAAAAGTACAGTATCTAAAATAAATTTGCTGGGTGGGCTCATCAGCATAATGGAGTGACAGGAAAAGTCACTAAACTTGAAGATAGATCAGTAAAAATTAGTCACTCTTAAGAGAAAGGAAAAAAAAAGTTGGTAAAAAAAAAAAATGAACATAGACTTAAGGACCTAACTTTTATATCATCAGAGTCCCAGAAGGAAGAATAAGAGATTACATACAAAGAACGAGGAAAGAATAACTAATTCATAAGGGGAAAAACAGCCTCTACCAAAAAGAATAAGTCTTTCATAAGACCCAAATCAGAGTAAAATTTCTTTTTGAAATCTTAAGAGCCTTTGCAAGAGTATACTTAAGACTATTAGTTTCAAGAGCAGGTCGTAGCGGGCCCCTTGCTGGCTCAGTCGGTAGAGCAGATGACTCTTGGTCTTGAGGTTGTGAGTTTGAGCCCCGTTTTGGGTGTAGAGATTACTTAAAAATAATTTTTTTTTTAAAGAGCAGGTCTTAGTCCTTGAAAAGAATAAGGAAAAACTTACCATGTTATATCTGGGCAAAGAGACATTTGGAAGGAAGTATACTTGGTGTGTTGAGGAGTATAAAATCGGCAGACATCAGAATTACTAGGCTATTCTCATACATTTGCCAATTGTTGAAAGACTAAAGATATATATTTTTTTAAATATATGAAATTTACTGTCAAATTGGTTTCCATACAACACCCAGTGCTCATCCCAAAAGGTGCCCTCCTCAATACCCATCACCCACCCTGCCCTCCCTCCCACCCCCCATCAACCCTCAGTTTGTTCTCAGTTTTTAACAGTCTCTTATGCTTTGGCTCTCTCCCACTCTAACCTCTTTTTTTTTTTTTTTCCTTCCCCTCCCCCATGGGTTTCTGTTACATTTCTCAGGATCCACATAAGAGTGAAACCATATGGTATCTGTCTTTCTCTGTATGGCTTATTTCACCTAGCATCACACTCTCCAGTTCCATCCACGTTGCTACAAAAGGCCATATTTCATTTTTTCTCATTGCCACGTAGTATTCCATTGTGTATATAAACCACAATTTCTTTATCCATTCATCAGTTGATGGACATTTAGGCTCTTTCCATAATTTGGCTATTGTTGAGAGTGCTGCTATAAACATTGGGGTACAGGTGCCCCTGTGCATCAGTACTCCTGTATCCCTTGGATAAATTCCTAGCAGTGCTATTGCTGGGTCATAGGGTAGGTCTATTTTTAATTTTCTGAGGAACCTCCACACTGCTTTCCAGAGCGGCTGCACCAATTTGCATTCCCACCAACAGTGCAAGAGGGCTCCTGTTTCTCCACATCCTCTCCAGCATCTATAGTCTCCTGATTTCAAAAGACTAAAGATATCTTAAAAGAAGTTGATACCATTTTGTGGGATTCTTTAATGAAGCACTTTTCAGCCACTACCATAATGTATTTCATTCTGGCACCCGGATTTGGTCACATTAACTTCCACTAGTTCTACGTTTACCTTGGATCACATAGGATGTAACTGCTTTAGTCTCCATTGCCTAGGGTTGCAGATCCACTAAAGAGAAAGTGATAGAGGTCAGCAGTGTGTACTATGTGGAAGAATAAGAGGTACTGTTGGTAGAGCTCTTTGGGATCCTTTTCTGATTATGGGGCAACATCAAAGCTAAAACACTGTGTCCAGACTTGGAACTCAATTAAAATGATGCTGTCTTTAGAGATTATGCTACAGAAAGAGCTCAAGAACTAAAACTTTTTGTTCTGACCTAAAAGGGCAGAGGCATAGCAATAATTGACAGAAACAATAAAAGGAAAATTCAACATAAAAAGATCCCTAACCATGAAATTGCCTCATGCTCTCACAAAACTGGTATTGCTTTGGTATATACATGCTCACCCTAGCTCTTGCAGAGCAATGCCATATTCATCGAAATTATGGGGACCCTGCAAAATAGCCTTTTGTGGAATACAGGAAGCTTAGTGCACCTGTACATTTGCACCTGTGACAGCCTGATTGTCACTCCAGAATTTTAGGGGTTAAAAACACCCCTAAATCTTCTAATCTATTCCCTTATGATCGTAGGAAATCACGTATTAGTAAGATATAGATTCTGCCTTAAAAGGTTTCAGTCTAATGCAGCTAACAGTAGCCATATACTTGATCTGTCCACTAACATCTCAAATTTAGTATGACTAAAACTGAACTCTTCATTTCTCTTTGAAACTGTAACTTCCTCATCTATCCAGCTCAGTAAATGGCACTCCCATTCTTTCTGTCCCACAGGAATACATACATCTTCGGAGTCATTGACATCTCTCTCTCTCTGTCTCTCATCCCCAGATCCAATCCATTACCAAATCCAGCCCATTACTTACTTCTACCCTTTCTTACAATCTTCACTGCTTTCACTCTAGGCCAGATCCATATTTTACCTGTATTGCCCTCTAGATTTTTACCCAAGGGAAATGTGAATTTATATTCACATGGACACTTACATGTGAATGCTTACAGTGGCTTTTTTCCTATTCATTAAAAACCAGCAGCAATCTAAATAAGCTTACTTGGCAAAAAAAAAAAAAAAAAAAAAAAAAAGGGAGAGAGAGAGAGAAAAGAAAGGAACAGACTATTGATGTACACACTACCTACATGAACCTCAAATGCATTATGCTAAGTGAAAGAAGCCAGACTCAAAAGACTACATAGTATATGAGTCCATTACTGTGACATTCTAGGAAAGGAAAACTAGAGTCAGAAATAAATCAGGGTCTGAGGGTGGGGGAAAGCTTGACTCTGATCATGGAGAATTTTGTGGTATGATAGAACTATCTTGATTATTATGATTTTTACCCAACTGCATTCATTTATCAAAACTTGAAGAGCTGTATACTTAAGAAGGGTGATTCATATTGTCTATAAATTGTAATAATTTTTAAAAGGAAAAAAAGTTAATACATTGTCAGTATAACGGACTCTTGAACAATGTGGCAGTTAGGGGTGCCAACACCCTGCACAGTTGGAAATCTGCAATGTAACTTTTGAGTCCCCCCCCCCAAACTTAATTACGAATAGCCTACTCTTGACCAGAAGCCTTACAAATAACAGAAACGATTAGCACATCCTTTTTATGTTATATGTATTACATACTGTATTCCTACAATAAAGTAAGCTAGAGAGAACATGTTATTAAGAAAATCAGAACAGAAAATACATTTACTGTGCTGTGTTGTATTTATTGGAAAAAAAATCCACATATAAGTGGACCCACATGGTTCAAACACATGTTGTTCAAGGGTCAGCTATAATAGCAAAAAACTCTGTGGAGAAGAGAAACCACTCTAGGTGTTTTAAGCAAGAAGAAATTTAATACCAGGAATGAAAGCTTTAAAAGGGCTGAAGAAACAGGTTTTGTGTTGCAATTCCAGCAGTGACTTCACAGCAATATAGAATTAATACATTTGGGGAGTCATGCTCTGAGACCATCACTGGAGCTATGCTTCCAAGGTCGGTGGACAGCCGACTACAGAAAACTACAGAATAGGCCCCATCGTTGAGATCTAGAGGTTAGGAAGACAGATCAGCTGGTCCTTGGTGCTTCTGCTGCTGCCACAACTGCTGCTGCTTACCCAGAAAACCAAAAATTATTCCCTGAGATGCTATTGCTGGGGAGAATTCTCATGTTTTCTCCTTTGTCCTTGCCAGCAGAGACAAACAGAAGGAGGCCTCCAAAATCATGTAGAGTAGGCAGAACGTCAAAGATACCGAGAGCCATGGCTGCAAAGGAGTGCGGAATATGATTTGTAGCTTCCCAGATCTTACAATTAGGTGGAGGGTAGAGTGAGCCATGCCTCATTAATCGGCACAATATGGAAATTTCCACCAATAAGAGACTGCTGAATAAATTAGGGTTTGTTATGCAGTAGGTGAAGGGTTTACCCAGGTAGTAAGTATTCAGTAAACTGGGATATAATTGCACTCTTGAGTGTTGGTTAATAAATTTGGGTTATTTAAATGTTGAACTCTTAAATCTAGTTTATACCTGAGCCAATATCTATCTTATGGTTTCTGTAATACTGCTTTTAAACGTGTGCTACAAACATTGCTATTTCTTGAAAACAGTTAAATTGCTTCTCTTTTGCAAAATTAGCCCGAAAGATTACAGCACTAGACTTCATCATATCCAGAATGCCATACGTAAATTTAGAAAAGAATTTTTCTAAATGGTAGATAATATAAAAGAGATCTTTAACAGTTTTCTGTGTCTTGGAAATCAGCTACAGATAAACAACCACGGGCAAATATATAGTAGAACGTTACGTAACCTTACCCCTTGGCCATGAAGTCCAAACATTGCCTTCCAAATGGTATTTGGGTCACCTCTCCAAGAGGAATGACCTTACAGCATCCTTTCCTGTATCATCCGCCGGAAATAGTTGGTGCATTTCTATGCCCCTGTATGTACGTACTCACATAGAAATGGGTTTGGGTAAAACGGAAGCTGTGAGAAGTATTGTAGTGTATGAACACAAGTCTTGTGTGAAGTTCTGTCCCCTCTCAGCCCCACAAAATGAAGTTCACCTTAAAAGTATTTTGAAATAAAAACTATTTGAAAACGTACAAACAATGAGATTAGAGCGAAATGCCTCAGAAGCTAAATGGCCAGACTTCCTCCAACAGATTTTAATTATTTCTGTAGTTTTCCCCACAGGAAGACTCACAATGGCCACTTGAAGTAACCACCATAGCTGTTTCATCTTCTTCTCAAGCTTCACACCCTAAACAAAGCATGAAGCTGAGCGGTGCACTGTTTAATTTTCCAATTGGATTTTTCATTATGTTTTATGATAACTTTTTATTTTTATCAAGTCGCATCTCAGCGTTGTGTTTAGACTCAAGAAGATTTATGGCAAATGATCTGGGTGCTTATGTGGACAAACAAATGCAATAAATCAGTTTACCGTTTCAATAAAATGTTATTAATAGAACACATTATTCTGTTCAATATTATGTTATCTTTAAAATTAAGCAGAACATTAGTGGCAATGAAACTAGTTTCAATCAATACATCCCTGTAATGAAACCTATTGTATAAAAACTTTTCTTTTTAAGGAGGAAAAATGTCTTTAGCACAACTACCAACTTCTGACTGCAGAGATGGCATCTCACAGCTTCAAAAATGTATTGGTAGGATTTCTTTGTGTTTGTTTTGTTGTTAAGAAGATAGTTTCTTGAAAGTTACCTTGTGGCAGTTAGAACATGAATGTTCCTGGGGCTCCTGGGTGGCTCAGTCATGATCTCGCAGTTCGTGAGTTCGAGCCCCACATCAGGCTGTGTGCTGACAGCTCAGAGCCTGGAGCCTGCTTGGGATTCTGTGTCTGTCTCTCTCTCTCTGCCCCTCCCCCACTGACATTCTGTTTCTCTCTCCCTCTCTCTCAAAAAATGAATAAACGTTAAAAAAATAAAAAAATAAAAACATGAGTGTTCCTTAAATGATTTTTTAATGAAGAATTTAGCTGGCACTTGACCTGGCAGAGACCCAAGCATGTGCCTCACTGCAATTGAAGTCAGAGAGGATTTTAAGAAAGGCAGAGCTCTGGTGACACCCAGCAGTATTAGAATTGCCTATTTGTCTTCTGATTGTATAGAGTTTTTGATTGTATAGAATGAAAAATGTGTAGTGGATGAAAAATGAGGAATATTCAGATGAGTTTATAGATGTTAATGTTTCAAAATTCACATAATGAGAATTTACTGGGATTAGAGCCCTGATGTAGACCCTCAATTACCCACTATACACCCAAATTTTAGAATGATGGTTTTAAAATTCAAGGTGGCCGAAGTCTCAGAATTGTAGTCTAGGACGCCTACAAACAGGCTGGCAGTTTGTTTCAGTGCTGTTTTAGATAGCAATGTGCCTTTAGACAGGCTGCTGTTTAATAATACACCATGGAGATTAAAGACTTTGGGATGTTAAATTGCATACACTTTCGAGTGAAAAACTCTTAAAAAAGACTTTATGGATACTTCTGCTTGGTCCCTTGTATTGTCATGTAACCGTTTAAGGAATCTGGAGATGAGTCAGAGTCCCAAATTTACTCCTTTATTTCTGCCACTTCATATTTCTAATCTGAATGTAAGAAATAGAGACATTATCTTACTATGGCTTTATTCTCATTAAATTGTTAAGAAATTGTTGTTTGGGGAGATGAGAGCTATGTTAAGATGAACAACTGTGTATGAACCTAAGCCATCATATATATTCTGTTGGCTTAGGATAAAATTTCCATAGCCCATCAGGCAAATAATTTGAGTATATTGAATAGGAAACAGCTTTGCACTCACTGAATACTACTGCTAAATTTTATAGTCACACTCTCCTCCTGCAGTTTAAATAAAGATGATTCTCATATTTTTTTTCACACCAGTAGGAGACTACTTAAAATCTGCATTGGAGGGAGGCATAAGATAGCAGCAAACTTGATTCTAGTTTTTTTCTTATTTCTACCTCAAAACTTTTAAATGTTATCTTTCCGAAGGAAGATTCATTTTTGTGTTATGTCTGTGAACACCTATGAAGCATTGTGTGTAATTGGTCTACAGTTGACAATGATTGAATGTGGACACCTTGGCAGCAGGTAACAAGAAGCAACTGACCATTTTGTTATTGCTGTGATTTTTTTTTCTTCTTTTTAATTTTTTCCCAATATCTTAAAACTGTGCATGTTCATAAGGGATATTTATATGTCATTTTCTTTTCTAGTAATAGTTTTGTCTGATCTTGGTATTAGAGTAATTCTGGCTTCATTAAGTGACTGAAAGTTTTTTCTTTTCTTTCTTCTATTTTTGCATTATTGTTGTTTAATCATTGAAAGAATTCACTACTGAAGCCATCAGGGATGGAGTTTTCATTGTGGTGATGTTTTTAATTACTATTTCAATTTCATTGACATTGAGGTGTTAAGATTTTCTCTTTTGCCTTCAGTGAGTTTTGGTAATTTCTGTATTTCAAGGAATTTGTCTATTTCATTTAAATTGTCGTATATATAGCATAAGGTTGTTTATAATATTACTTTATCAACTTGCTAATGTCTGTGGCATTGTATCCATGTGCTCCTTTTTCATTTTCTATTTTGATGATTGTCTCTTTATGATCAATTTTATAGATTTCTTTAACAAAGCAACTTTTGGGGTGCTGGGGTGGCTCAGTCGGTTAAGCATTGGACTTCGGCTCAGGTCATGATCTCACAGTTCGTGAGTTTGATCCCCATTTTGGGCTCTGTGCTGACAGCTCAGAGCTTGGAGCCTGCTTCTGATTCTGTGTCTCCCTCTCTCTCTGCTCTTCCCTGCTCATGCTCTGTCTCTCTCTCTCTCTCTCCCTCTAAAATAAACATTAAAAAAAATTAAAAATCAAAGCAAAGAAAATAAAGATTTTCTTTATTGTTTGTTTTCAGTATTATTTATTTCTCACCTTCTGTTTATTTTTCCTTCCTTCTACTTACTTCAGTTTTAATTTGCATTTTTTTCTAACTTCCTAAGAATGGTATTTAGCTCATTGGTTTGGAATTTTGTATAGCCATTTAAAGTTGTAAATTTCCCTCTGAGAACTCCTTTATCTGCATCCCATAAATTTTTATGTTGTTTTTGTTTTTATTCATTTGAAAATGTCTTCTAATTTGTGATTTCCTCTTTGAATAGTTTATAAACATTTATAAGATTCTTTCTTAATTTCAAATGTTTGCATTCTCAGATTGCTTTCTGTCACTTTTTTTTTCAAAATTTTATTTAAATTCTAGTTAGTTAACATGTAGTATAATATTGGTTTCAGTAGTAGACTTTAGTGATTCATCATTTACATATATCACCCAGTGCTCAGCACAAGTACCCTCCTTAATACCCATCACTATTTAGCCCATCCCCCAACACCTTCCCTCCATCTAACCCTCAGTTTGTTCTCTATAGCTAAGAGTCTGTTGTGATTTGCTTCCCTCTCTTTTTTTTCCCCTTCCTCTATGTTCATCTGTTTTGTGTCTTAAATTCCACATGTGAGTGAAATCATATATTTGTCTTTCTCTGACTGACTTATTTCGCTTATTACCACTCTAGTTCCATCCGTGTTTTTGCACATGGCAAGATTTCATTCTTTTTTTGTAGGTATTTTTAAAGTTTTTTATGCTTATTTATTTATTTTGAAAGAGAGAGTGCAAGCAGTAAAGGGATAGAGAGAGAGGGAGAGAGAGAATCTCAAGCAGGCTCCATGTTGTCAGCACAGAGCCCAATACAGGGCTGGATCTGACAATCGTGAGATCATGACCTGAGCCAAAATAAAGAGTCAGATGCTTAACGGGCTGAGTCACACCGGTGTCCCAAGATTTCATTCTTTTCAATGGCTGAGTAATATTCCATTGTACATTCCATACCACATTTTCCTTATCCATTCATTAGTCGACGACATGTGGATTCTTAGTATGATTGGGCTATTGTTGATAATGCTGTTTTAAACATTAGGGTGCGTATGTCCCTTTGAATCAGTATTTTTATATCCTTTGGGTAAATACCTAGTAGTGCCATTGCTGTGTCGTAGGGTAATTCTATTTTTAACTTTTTGAGGAACCTCCATACTGTTTTCCATAGTGGCCGCTCCAGTTTGCATTCCCACCAACAATGCAAAAGAGATCCTCTCTCTCTGCATCCTCACCAACATCTGTTGTTGCCTGAGTTGTTAATATTAGCCATTCTGACAGGTGTGAGGTGGTGTCTCATCATGGTTTTGATTTGTATTTCCCTGATGATGAGTGATGTAGAGCATCTTTTCATGTCTCTGTTGGCCCTCTGGAGTCCTTCTGTGGAAAAGTGTCTATTCATATCTTTTGCCCATTTCTTAACTGGATTATTTGTTTTTTGCATGTTGAGTTTGATAAGTTCTTTATAGATTTTGGATACCAACCCTTTATCAGATATGCCATTTGCAAATATCTTCTCCTGTTCTGTAACTTTACCTTTTAGTTTTGTTGATTGTTCCTTTGCTGTGCAGAAGGTTTTTATCTTGATGAGGTACTAATAGTTCATGTTTGCTCTTATTTTCCTTGCCTCCAGAGATATGTCTAGTAAGAAGTTGCTACAACCAATGTCAAAGAGGTTGCTGCCTGTGTTCTCCTCTGGGAGTTTGATGGTTTCATGTGTCACATTTAAGTCTCTCATCCATTTTAAATTTATCTTTGTGTATGGTTTAAGAAAGTAGTCCAGTTTCACTCTTCTGCATGCTGCTGTTCAGTTTTCTAGTACCATTTGTTTTAGAGACTATCTTTTTTCATTGGATATTCTTTCCTTCTTTGTCAAAGATTAGCTGACCATACAGTTGTGGGTCCATTTCTGAGTTTTCTGTTCTGTTCCATTGATCTGTGTGTCTGTTTTTGTGCCAGTGCCATACTGTCTTGATGTCTGTTATTTATTTCTTTTTTTTTTTAATTTTTTTTTAACGTTTATTTTTGAGACAGAGAGAGACAGAGCATGAATGGGGGAGGGTCAGAGAGAGAGGGAGACACAGAATCGGAAGCAGGCTCCAAGCTCTGAGCTGTCAGCACAGAGCCTGACGTGGGGCTTGAACTCACGGACCGTGAGATCATGACCTAAGCCGAAGTCGGACGCCCAACCGACCAAGCCACCCAGGCGCCCCATTTATTTCTAATTTAATTCCCTTGAGTCAGAAAATGTACTCTCCACAATTTTAACACCTTAAAATTATTGAGACTTGTTCTACATCCCGTGATATGGCCTATGTTGGTAAATTTTTCAACTACATGTAGTAATCTACAAGTATTGAATGAAGTGTTCCATATATATCAATAGGGTCAATATGTTTATAATTTTGTCTTCTACATAGCTGTTCATTTTTTGGCCTACTTTTTCAGTCAGTTACTAAAAGTGAACCTTAAAAGTTCAAATATGGGGGTGCCTGTGTGGCTCTGTTGGTTAAACGTCCGACTTCGGCCTAGCTCATGATCTTGCGATTCCTGAGTTGGAGCCCTGCGTCAGGCTTGGTGCCGACAGCTTGGAACCTGGAGCCTGCTTCCATATTCTGTGTCTCCCTCTCTCTCTCTGCCCCTCCCCTGCTCATACTCTGTCTCTCTTTGTCTCTCAAAAATAAATGTTAACAACAACAAAAAATTTTTAAGTTCCAAATATGATTATAGGTTTATTTTTCCTATCATTTCTGTCCATCTTTCCTTTGTGTATTTTGAATTCCAGTTATTAGATGCCTTTACATTTGGGATTGTAATGTATTCTTGGTGCATTAACTTCTTTTATTTTGAAATATGCCTCTTTATCCCTGATATTATCACTTGTTCTGAAGTATACATTATATGATATTAATATGGCCACTCCAACTTTCTTGTAATTTTTATTTTTAAATATTTTTTAAGTTTAATTATTTATTTTGAGGGAGCGAGAGAGAGGCAGAGAGAGAGGGAGAGAGAGAATTTCAAGCCAGCTCTGCACTGTTAGTTCAGAGCCCAATGTGGGGCTCGAACCCATGAACCATGAGATCATGATCTGAGCCAAAATCAAGAGTTGGAGGCTCAACTGACTGAGCCACCCAGGCACTCCTGTAATTTGTATTTTTAGAGTATATCCTGTTTTCATCCTTTTTTACCCTATCTTTTTCTTTATAATTTAATTACAGTTCTCAAAAATAGCATATATTTGGGTTTTCATTTAAAAGCCTATCTGACAATCTCTGGCTGTTTACTGGGGTATTTGGATCCTTTACACTTGGTACAGTTATAACCATGGTTGGGTTTAACCTGCTCTCATTTCATTTTTTTTTTTGTAGTTTTCAACAGTTTTTCAGTTTTTCCTGCCTTTGGATTAATTAAATAGTTTTAGTGTTTATTACCTCTATTTAGGGCTCTTTGTTTTATTGTTTTGTAGTTTCTCTAGGGTTTTCAGTATGCATCTTTACAAGTCTGTTTTCAAATGATAATTTACCATGTATAATCTCACAACAAAATGCTTCCATTTCTCCCTTCCATCCTGCTATTGCTGTCATACCTTTAACATACATTTTAACATATGTTAGGAAGTCCACATTTTTTTTGTTATTGCATTAAACAGTTTATTATATGTCAAGTAAAATTTAATATGAAAAAACATTACTTACATTTCTGTTTCTGGAAGTGTACATGTGTTTGTATAAACTTAAGTTTCCATCTAGTATCATTCTGTTTATCCCTGATTCTTTATGGTCATACAGGTTTTCTGGCAATGAATTATTTTTTTTGTTTTCATGAAAATATCTGTCTCCCTTTCAATTTTTCACTTGAAAATTTTAATTGTTTCAGTTGTTTTATTTAAAAATTTCATTGTTTTTCTGCATAGGTGTCTCTTCTCTGAGACTCTGTACTGAAACTTCTGGCTGCCTCAACCTCCCTGAACTCTGATCTCTGTCTCCATAATCCCCCAAGACTTTTGTGTTCTGCTTAGGACTGCTTTCTCTGCACCATAGTCTGGAATGTTTGTCCAACTGGAATCTAGGGCTAATGTAGGCTCATTTGTTTATTCGTACACCTGCACCAGTTGTTGTGCAGTGTCTGAAAATGGCTATTTTATATATTTGTCTGTTTTTCTAGTTTATGGTAGGCAGGTGAATGTATTAAATACCCTCAAATGCAAATTCTTATTGAAAGTGTATTTTAAATGTGGTTGTTAGGTTTTAGCATACAAATTTAGTGATATTCTTAGGAAAACAAAGAGGTTTTATGGAGGGAGAAGGTGTATCATGAGCTTGATAAATTCACAGTAAAAAAAAAAACTTACAGAAGATACAGTAATGAATGTGTTTTTGCTCTTCTAAAGCAGGTAAAATAGGGGCGCCTGGGTGGCTCAGTTGGTAAGTGTTCGATTTCAGCTCAGATCATGATCACACGGTTCGTGAGTTCAAGCCCCGCATCAGGTTCTGTGCTGACAGCTCAGAGCCTGGAGCCTGCTTCAGATTCTGTGTCTCCCTCTCTCTCTGCTCCTACCCCACTCACATTCTGTCTCTCTCTCAAAAGTAAATAAACAAAAAAAAAAAAATTTAAAGCAAGTAAAAATAACACCTCATGGGCCAAAAAAAAAAACAAAACAAAAAAAAACTCAATGGGAAAATTTAAAGGAAGAGAAGCTGAATTTTTGTCAGATTTATTGTAACTTGTAATTAAAGGAAGTCCAAATTGATGTATAATAGGAATCTTATAAAGAGCACTTATATTGAGGACCCAAAATAATAAAAGGGGAATAAAGATTTAAGTAAGAACTGCAGAAATGGAGACATTTCCTCAAGTCTTGGCTTTCAGGCTGAGAAGCAAACACCATGATTTTGTCCCTAGCTTCAGTTACTTTGGGCAAGTCTTTTAGGTTCATGCACATTTCCTTACATAAATTAGATTTAACTCTTAATAAAAATAAACCTTTACTTCATCCAATAAAAGGTGCCCTCAGGTATATCTCATGTACCTTCTTTATGATGCAGTGCTTTGTAAAAATCTGTTAATACCCTGAAAAGACAGAGAAGTGAAATGTAGTTACTGATAGGTTAATAATCCCCAGCATCCCAAAGGTTTATGTGTGCTCTTGTCATAAATACATTTGGTTTTAAAATAAAAGCAAGTTCACATAAACTAGGAAGCAGAAAATTTAATCAGCATTGTTGAACAAAATTGCTGAGTGAGGTACATCTGGTACTGTGCAGGACTAAAAGATACTTTGAAAAGTAAAGGATATAAAATGTGAATAGAGGGGAAAGCAAAAGAAGTAAAAGAACTCCAAATTTTTTTTTTTTTTTTTTTTAGTTCCGTAGAGACCCACCATCAGAGACCTTTAAGGAATAGATAACTGGTGGGCAGGAGATCCTTACTATAATGGGAAATAATTATTTGTTTCAGTATTCACAAAAGGAGGATCAGTGGTAGGTGTTTAGATATAGACCAGACTTACGGGAGGAAGCTGGAGAGGGAAAGGAAATTGTATGCAGCCCGTTGTGTGAGATAAGGAAATGAAAACATCTGAACTGAACACTATCCACAGCCAGACAGAACCTATCTGTGAATCAAGAGGCATTTGCAGTGCAGTGATTCTCTAAATATGTTCCCTAGATCAGTGGCATCATCATTGCCTGGGCACTTTTTAAAAAATGCAAATCCTCAGGCCCCGACTCAAGCCTACTGAATTAGAAATCCCAGCATGGGGGCCCAGAAATCTGTATTTTAACAAGTCTTGCAGGTGATTCCTATGAACACTAAAGTTAGAGAACCTTTGTGCTAGAGTAATGGAAATAAACATCATCTGTTGATCAGACTTCTGAGGAGTCCTATCCCGTGCAGTTTTATGAATACATTTCCCCAAATTATCTTCTTGGTACAGATAGCTTTGGCATATTTTCTATGTGATCAGTGTGCTCAGTCACACAAGTGTTAGAAAACAAGAGTCTATGAGATAGGAAATGAGCAAAATCCATCCTCAGGTTTACAAGTCTCTTCTTTGTCATCAGTTTCATCCATTCTTATGTGATGTGTTTCTCTGCAATTTTTCTGTGTTATTGATGAAAGGATTTATATTAATGTCTGCTTAGAGATAACCCAATGCTATTTTTAGCACAAAAAATGAACCTTTAAGCTTAAAATCGTTTTTAAAAACCAGTTTGAAATGTACTGAAGTTAGGGTGGCACTTGAGTGGCTTAGTCAGTTAAGTATCTGACTCTTGATTCTGGCTCAGGTCATGATCTCATGGTTCATGAGTTCGACTGCACCGACATCACAGTCTTCTTGGGATTCTCTCTTGCTCGCTCGCTCGCTCTCGCTCTTGCTCTCGCTCTCTCTCTCAAAACAAATAAATAAACACTGAAGTGTACTGAAGTGATTTTTTTTTCAATACAGCTTTTCCTGATTGAAAAGTCTGCTCTTCCTTTCCTCCCTCCACTACTCCTCTGTTTCCTCTCTGTTCCTCTCTGCTTCTCCATGACACCACAGCTCTCTCCCCATACCTTTTCCTCAGAGTGTACCTTCAGATTCCATGTCAGATTTGAGCTCGCGAATATAAGGAAGGGCTAATGTGAATGGCTGCTTCTGTTTTCCCAGCAATGCCAAAAACATCGTCACCCGGTTTTATAAGCATCTGATCGCACATGTGCTTGCGCTGCCTGGCAACTTTCCTCAGAAAACTGCTCCATGAAGGAGACCACACTTGGCCAGAGTGGCTTCTGGAGAGCACTGAACGATAACCTTGTTTGTGACCATTAGGTGCAACGCCTTTCTTGTGCACTGAAGTAAGCTGATTTAGAAGACTTTCCATAGCCAAGTCAGTAAGCATTTATAATTGTTGATTTATATTTCCAAGAAATGTAGTAAATCTCTGATGGATTCGCAACTGTAGTATACAGTGGACACTCACTGCACCAACCTAAAAAGGTATAATTACCTGGGAGAGGAATTCTAACAATGATTGTAGGATTAATATTATATTTGTGAGGCAAGATTTCCAGGTTCTAACACTTCTTGAGAAGAAGCGTATTGCCCTGTCCTCCTTTTTGTAAGAAAACGTTTTTGTTCACAGATTAATCAAATTCATGCTGACTTATCGTGTCATTTCAATCACTAGATGATTAGGATTCAGCTAATAAGCCTGACAGACTGGGTGCTGTCTATGCCTGTTGAAGTTGTGCCGAATCTTTCTAGGTGAGACCGACTGGTGAAAGTCTTTGACATACGATTCATTTGGACACATCAGCCATGTTGAACAGATGCTGACATCTTGGCATGCACAGATATTCCATACAATTTGAGTTGATGAGTTCTTGTTGAAACATGCAGAAACATGAAGACTGCTGCCAATATGCGAGTCCACGCTCACAGGCACCTGCTCTTTCTATTTGGAGTCGTTGCCTGGGCTGATCTCCAGTTTAAATGCCTGAGCCCACCCTCCTTCCCACAAGAAAAGTGCCATAACAATTTGGGTTTATGTTGTTGTTTCCGCACAAACCCCTTCCCTCTTCTCCACAGTAGCATTTTAGGACAGTCTCCTAAGAACAAGGCTTCTCCTACTTTCTAGATTTCTGGATTAAAGAACGAATTTATTTTTGTGTGCTCTTTAGGCCATTGCAAGTAATAAAAAGCTTAAATAGTCATCCTAATCATGACCTCAGCTAAAATATGTCCACAAATTATACAGTATACAATACCTCATAATGATTTCCAGACCCTAGTGAAACCATATAGTATGAATATTATTGTAGTGGTTTTTCATTTGAATTTCCATCATGCCTCCCTCTTAGCAGTGAAGAAAGCAACATCTGGCTCACTATTTGAAGTGCTAATATTGTCTGTTGCTATTATAGTTCATTTTACCTCTTTCTACCTGTTTCCTACAAACTGTATTGTTCTACTTATATATTGTCATAAGAATACAGGGCTTTGTGCCATAAATCTCACCCCCAATCAAATTACTTTTCAGCCGATAGGCTCTAAAGGCTCATCTCAAACAAGACAAAGTGTGGATCTCCTATATTAATAACACTCTGCCTATCATAGAAGAAATCTTGAGGCAAGTAAAAGAGAGAGGGAGAAGGGATTCATTTGGTCTCTATCATTCACCCCAATTATCAGTCAACAGATAGCCCTATTCTTACAGTCTTTATTCAACCTGCAAATGACCTCATAACTTGTTTACTCGTCTTCCAATAGAATATCGGTTTTCATTAGAGCAGACTCTTAAAATTTTTTTTTATTTTTTAAATTTCAGTATAATTAAGGTAGTGTTATATTAGTTTCAGGTGTACAATATAGTGATTTGACATTTCTATACATTACTCAGTGCTCATCATGATAAATGTACTCTTAATCCTCTTGACCTTTTCGTTTATCCTCCCCCCGCCCCCCGCCTCCTCTCTGGTAACCACCAATTTGTTCTCTGTATGTAAAAATCTGAGTTTTTTGTTTGTTTGTCTTTTTTTCCTTTGTTCATTTGTTTTGTTTCTTAAGTTCCACATATGAGTGAAATCATATGGTATTTCTCTTTCTCTGACTGACTTATTTCACTTAGCATGATACCCTCACATTCCATCCATGTTATTGCAAATGGTAAGTTTTCATTCTTTTTTATGGCTGAGTAGTATTCCAGTGTGTGTGTGTGTGTGTGTGTGTGTGTGCGCGCGCGTGCGCGCATGCGCGCGCCACCTCTTTTTGCATTCATCTATTGATAGACATGGGTTCTTTCCATAATTTGGCTATTATAAATAATGCTGCAATAAACATAGGAGTGCATATATCTTTTCAAATTAGTGTTTTTTGTATTCTTTGGGGCAAATCCCCAGTAGTGGAATTACTGGATCATATGGTAATTCTATTTTTAATATTTTGAGGAACCTCCATACTGTTTTCCACGGGGCTGCACCACTCCAGTGGCTGCACCAGTTTGCATTACCAGCAAGAGTGAACAAAGGTTCCTTTTCTCCACATCCTTACCAACACTTGTTTTTTGTATTTTTGATTTTAGCCATTCTCACAGGTGTGAGGTGATATCTCATTGTGGTTTTGATTTGCATTTCCCTGATGGTGAGTCATGTTGCGCATCTTGTCATATGCCTGTTAGCCATCTGTGTGTCCTCTTTGGAGAAATGTCTGTTCATGTCATCTGCCCATTTTTAATTGCATTATTTGTTTTCCGGTATTGAGTTATATAAATTCTTTATATATTATGGCTCTAACCTCTTATCTGATAAGTCATTTGCAACTATCTTCTCCGATTCAGTAAGTCATCTCGTTTTGTTGGTTGCTTTCTTTGCTGTGCAGAAGCTTCTTATTTTGATATAGTCTGAAGAGTTTGTTTTTGCTTTTGTTTCCCTAGACATATCTAGAAAAAACGTTACTATAGCCAATGTTAGAGAGATTACTACCTGTGCTCTCTTCTGGGATTTTTATGGTCTTTAATCCTTTTTGAGTTTATTTTTGTGTTTGGTGTAAAAGAGTGGTCTAGTTTCATTCTTCTGCATGTAGCTACCCAGCTTTCCCAACACCATTTGTTGAAGAGACTTTCTTTTTCCTCTTGCATATCCTTATACCTTTCGCATAGATTTATTGACTGTATAAATATTTCTGGGCTCTGTATTCTATTCCATTGATCTATGTGCCATACTGTTTTGATTACAGCTTTGTAGTTTATCTTGAAAACTGGGACTGTGATACCTGCAGATTTGTTCTTTTTCAAAAACGCTTTGGCTATTTGGGGTCTTTGGGGGTTCCATACAAATTTTAGAATTATTTGTTCTGGTTATGTGAAAAATGCTGTTGGTATTTTGATAGGGATTACATTAAATCTGTAGAATGCTTTGGGCGGTGTGGACGTTTTAACTATATTTGTTCTTCTGATCCATGAGAAGGAATATCTTTCTATTTGTGTCATCTTCAGTTTCTTTCACCAATATCTTATAGTTTTTAGAGTACAGGTCTTTCACCATTTGGTTAAGTTTATTTCTAGGTATTTTATTATTTTGGGTGCAATTGTAAATGGGAATGTTTTCTTAATTTCTCCTCGTGCTACTTCATTATTAATGTATAGAAATGCAACCGATTTCTGTATGTTGATGTTGTGTCCTGCGATCTTACTGAATTCATGGATCAGTTCTTATAAGTATTTTGCTGCAGTCTTTGAGGTTTTCTCTGTATAGTATCATGTCATCCTCAAATAGTAGGAGTTTTAGTCCTTCTTTACCAATTTGGATGTCTTTTATTTCTTTTTCCTGTCTGATTGCTGTGGTTACAACTTCCAATAATGTGTTGAAAGAAAGTGAGAGTGGCATCTTTGTCTTGTTCCTGACCTTAGTGGAAAAGCTCTTAGTTTTTCCCCATTAAGGTTGATGTTATCCATGGGTGTTTTATATATGGCCTTTAATATGTTGAGGTATCTTCCCTCTAAACCTACTTTGTGGAGAGTTTTTTCAAGGATGGATGTTGTGCGTTGTCAAATGCTTCTTCTGCATCTATTGAAATGATCATATAGTTTTTATCCTTTCTCTTGATGATTGATGTATTATGTTTATTGATAATGTGAATATTGAACCATGCTTGCATCCCAAGAATATATCCCACTTGATCATGGCAAATTATTTTTTTAATGTATTGTTGGATTCAGTTTGCTAATATTTTCTCGAGAATTTTGCATCCATGTTCATCAGAGATGGCCTGTAGTTCTCTCTCCCTTTCTCTCCCTCTCCCTCTTCCTCCCTCTCTCTCTCTCTCTCTCTCTCTCTCTCTCTCTTTTGTATCTTTGTCTAGTTTTTGGTATCAGAGTAATTCTGACCTCACAGAGTAAATTTGGAAGGTTTCCTTCCTCTTCTATTTTTTGTATTACTTTGAGAAGAATAGGTATTAATTCTTCTTTAAATGTTTGATAGAATTCACCTGTGAAGCTGTCTAGTCCTGGACTTTTGTTTGTTGGAAGTTTTTGACTTCTCACTCAACTTCATTGCTGGCAATCAGTCTATAAAATTTTTCTATTTCTTCCTGGTTCAGTTTTGGGAGATTATATGTTTCTAGGCATTTGTGCATTTCTTCTAGGTTGTCCAATTTGTATTTTTAATAATATTATTTCATGATCCTTTGTATTTCTGTGGTATCAATTATTTTTCCTCTTTTATTTCTGATTTTTTCTCTTTTTAAGTTTATTTTTATTTATTTTGAGAAAGATATAGAGAGCAAGTGGGGGAGAAGCAGAGAAAAAGGGAGACAAAATACCAAGCAGGCTCCATGCTGTCAGCACAGAGCCCAACATAGGGCTCAGACTCACAAACTGGACATCTTGACCTGAGCCAAAATCAAGAGTCAGACGCTTAAGCAACTGACCCACCCAGGCACCCCTCTGATTTTTTTTAAACTTTTTTTTTAAATGTTTATTTGTTTTTGAGAGGCGGGGAGGGGCAGAGAGAGAGGGAGGCACAGAATGCAAAGCAGGCTCCAGGCTCTGAGCTGTCAGCACAGAGCCCTATGTGGGGCCCGACCTCACAAACAATGAGAGCATGACCTGAGCCGAAGTCGGCCCCTCAACCAACTAAGCCACCCAGGTGCCCCTAGGATCCTTGTAATATGAATATTATTATGCTTAATGGTGTCACTGAGTTCCCTTCATCTGTTGTTTTTTCTTTCTTCTATTCAGCTAGATTACTTTACATTACTCTATCCTGCAAATAGCCAATTCTGGGGCGCCTGGGTGGCTCAGTCGGTTAAGCGGCCGACTTCACCTCAGGTCATGATCTCGCGCTCCGTGAGTTTGAGCCCCGCGTCGGGCTGTGTGCTGACAGCTCAGAGCCTGGAGCCTGTTTCAGATTCTGTGTCTCCCTCTCTCTGACCCTCCCCCGTTCATGCTCTGTCTCTCTCTGTCTCAAAAATAAATAAATGTTAAAAAAAAATTTTTTACAAATAGCCAATCCATTCTTCTGCTTCCTTGAATGTACTATGTATTCCTTTTAGTGAATTTTTAATTTCAGTGATTCAGTTCATCATCTCTAATCTTTTTGTTATTGGTTTTTTTCTGTCTCTTTCTTGACGGTCTCACTGAGATTCTCCACTCTTTTCTCAAGTTCAGTGGATATCTTTATGACCATTACCGTAAGTTTTCTATCAGGCAAATTATTTATCTCCATTTTGTTTAGTGCTCTTGCTATGCTTTTTGTCCTGTTCTTCCATTTGAGAGGTATTCCTCCATCTCCTCATTCTGCCTAACTCACTGTGTCTGTTTCTATGTGTTAGGAAAGTCGGCTATATCTTCTGCTTTTGAAGATAGTGGCCTTATGAAGAAGAGGTCCTGCAGTGTGCTACAGTGCAGTGTCCCCTGTGCTCCAGAACCTGATGCTTCAGGAGCATCTCCTATGTGTGTCCTGTGCGCCCTGCTTTTGTGGCTGAGCTGCATTGGCCTTCAGTCCAGTCTTCTGCAATGGCTCTCTTGGCCTGTTGTGGGCAGGGTTTGGTTCCGGTGTTATTAAGGAGCCAGTCTTGGGCTGCCTTGGGCACGGGTTGGTTCAGACCAGTTGTTTGCCAGAGATGTAGTCGCACTAAACTGCAGGGTGCCCTCCCTGTATGGTCCCCTGAAAAGGTTTCATTGGTGGTTGGGACCTGCAGTCACACCAGTTGGCTGCTCCTAGCCCTCTGCTGGGGCTGCGGTCGAACTGGTGTGTACGGTTATCGTTACCTCTCCCTGGTGTAGAGGTCACTGTGGAGTGGTGCTGGTTCCCGGTGGGCTGCTTGAGCACTGCCATGCTTTTGACACTGCCTTGGATGCACTCCTACCGAGGGTGTGTTGGATGAGGCAGATCTTCAGGAAAATGAAGAGGTGGGGTGCCCAGTATTGTCAAGGAGAGCAGACTTTCTATTCACTGACAATTCCACAGTAACTAGAACAGTACTTTCTATATGGTATGCATTCGATAAGTAATAGTAAATGAATGAATGGTGCCTTTTTTTTTTTTAATAAGATTTACCCACTTTAAGTATCCAATTAGATGAATTTTGGTAAATTTATTGAGTTAGGTGAAAATCATCACTGTCCAGTTTCATAACATTTTGATAACCCCAGAAGGATCCTCATGCCCAGTTGCAGTCATTCCTATTACTACTGCCAGCCCCTAGACAACCACTAATCTGTTGTCTCTACGGATTTGCATGTTCTGGACATTTCATATAAATGGGATCATGTAATAGCCATTTGCCTTTGGTTTTCTTCCCTTTAGCATCATGTTTTTAAGGTCCATCCACATTGTAGCATATATCTATAGTCTGTTCCTTCTGATTGCTGAATAGTATTGTATTTTATAGATATACCACTTCTTATTTCACACTTTACCCATTAATAGATATTTGGATTGTTTCTAGGTTTTGACTACTATGAATAATGATGCTGTGAACATTTGCATACAATTGTTTTTGTGGAGATAGGTTTTAAATTCTCTTGGATAGATACCTAGGAGAGAAATTGCTGAGTAGTATGGTAATTTTATGTTTGTTTTTCTAAGAAGTTGCTGAACATTTTCCCAAATGGCCATACCATTTTACATTTTCTTTTCTTTTTTTCTTTTTTTTAATGTTTATTTATTTTTGAGAGAGAGACAGAGCACGAGCAGGGGAGGGGCAGAGAGAGGGGGAGACACAGAATCTGAAGCAGGCTCCAGGCTCTGAGCTGTCAGCACAGAGCCTGACGTGGGGCTCGAACCCACGAACTGTGAGATCATGACCTGAGCCGAAGTCAGATGTTCAACCAACTGAGCCACCCAGGCGCCCCCATTTTACATTTTCAACGTCAGTGCATGGGAATTCTAATTTCTCCAAATCCTCATTGTCTATATTTTTTATTATTGCCATTTTAGCAGGTGTGAAGTGCTTTTTCCTTTTAATTTTAACATGCTAATCATTTTATGCTTCCTAATGATTAATGATGCTAAGTAACTTTTCATGTGGTTATCATCAGTTTATATGTCTTCACTCATGAAATGTCTATATCTTTTGCCCGTTTATTGGCCCATTTTTAAACTGGGTTATTTTTCTTCTTATTATTGAATTATAAGAGTTTTTTATATACTTTAAATACAGGTTCCTTAATCAGAAAAATAATTTGCATATATTTTCTCCTAGGCTGTAGCTTATTTCTTCACATTTTTTTAAATATACATTTTCTTTTATGTTTTTATTTTTGACAGAGAGAGACAGAGCATGAGCAGGGGAGGGGCAAAAAGAGAGGGAAACACAGAATCCGAAGCAGGCTCTAGGCTTCAAGCTGTCAGCACAGAGCCTGATGTGGGGCTCGAACTCACAAACCGTGAGATCATGACCTGAGCAGAAGCTGAACGCTCAACCGACTGAGCCACTCAGGCGCACCCCTCCCCCCTTTTTTTTCATGTTTTAATGGTATCTTTTGAAGTGTGAAAGATTTTAAAGTAGATGAGTTAAAATTCATCAATATTTTCTTTTATGGATTGTACTTTTGATATTATATCTGAAAAATCTATGAAACCCAAAATCACAAAAATTTTCTCCTGTGTTTTTTTTCTAGATGTTTAATAGAATTTTTGTAATTTTAGTTTTTATGTTTAGGCTTTGATCTAATTTGTTATCTTTTGTGTATGGTATAAATAAGGGTCTTAATTCCTTTTTTTGGGTTTTTTTGTGAGGGTTGGTTTTTATTAGTGTTGAGTTTTTTTGGCTTTTTTGCTTTGTTTTGTTTTTTTGTTTTTATTTTGTTTTTTTGGGCATGTGGACACCCAATAATCCTGGCACCATTTTTTGCTGTAGGGACCATTCTTACGCCCATTGAATTGCCTTGGTGCTTTTGTCAAATACCAGTTGATCGTGAATGTCTGACTGTATCTTTATAAGTTTCTAAATTAAAAACTGTAACTTCTCCAACATTATTGTTGTTTCTCAGAATTGTTTTGGTTTTTGTGGGGCTTTTGCATTTCTATATAAAATTAGGTTTGTCTTGTCACTTTCTCCAAAAAAGGGTGCTAAGATTTTGAGAGGGATTGCATTGAATCTTAGTCTAATTGGGGAGAATTGCCATAAATTAAACTTAGTTCTTCAGTTCATTTTATCACGAAATGTCCCTCTTCATCTCTAGTTATGTTTTTGGCTTAAAGTGTGATATTAGTATAGCTACTTCAGTTCCCATATGTTTATTATTTGCATGGTATATCTTTTTGCTTCTTTTGACTTTGAAGCTATTTAAATATGACTCTAAAGTATGGCACTTATAGACAGCATTCATTTGGATCTTGTTGTTATATGTAGTTTGACAATCTTTGCCTTTTAGTTAGAAGGATTAATCCATTTGCATTAAATATAATTGTGATGTCGTTCGATTTGTGTTCCATTTTCTCTTATTTTTTGTATATTTCATGTTTTTTGTTTTTTGCTCCTTCCTTGCTGTCTTTTTTTGTGTGTGTGTGTTAAATATCTTCCAGGGAAACATTTAATTCCTTGGTTTTCTTTTCAATGTTTTTTTTTAATCATTGCCTTAGGAATTACAATACATATTTTAACTTATCACAATATCCTTAAGATGTATATAATAACAATATTCTAGTGAAATATAAACTTTGCTCCATTATATTTCTGCCCATTCCACTCTGCTATTGTTGTCATATATATAATTTTTTATGTTATAAGCCCAGAAATACTGTTTTATAATTATGATTTATGTAACTGTCTTACAAAGTGTTCAAGAATGCACACACAAATGGGTACACACACAAGTTCTTTCATATTTGTCTAAAATTATGTTTTCTGCTGTTTATTTCTGTAGATTCAAGTAACCGGTTTAATTTCCTTTTAGCTTAAAGATTTTCATTAATGTTGCTTATAAGTCAGGTCACCAGCAACTATTCTTTTAGTCTTTTCATTTGTTTTGCCTCAGTTTTAAATATGGGAATATCTTCATGCCTTCATTTTTTGAAAGATAAGTTAGCTGGATATCGAATTCTTGGCTAGCAATTTCTTTCTTTTAAGACATTGATTATGCTACCCACTTCCTTTGGGCTCCACTTTTCCTGATGTTAGTTGTTAAATGTATTGTTGTTTCCTACATGTTATGAGTCATTTCCTGTGCTCCTTTCAGGATTTTTGACCGTTACTTGTCCAAGTGTGGATCTCTTATATTTATCCGTCTTGGGATTTATTGAGCTTCTTGAGTGTATGGATTAATATTTTCCATCAAAATATATTTTTAGTTATTATTTGTTCAATACTTTTCTGCCCCTTTGTCCCTTTCCTTTCCTCTGGCACTCTCATTTTATGTATGTGGATATGCCTGGTGTCCCACGGGTCTCTGAGAATGTTGGTTTTTCCTCTTTTTTTTTTTTTTTTCCTGCTCTTCAGATTAGATCATTTCCATTGATCTCATTTTAGGTTTACTGATCTTTTACTATTTCACATCTGCTGAGGAGTCACTCGACTAAATTTTTATTTTCATTTACTGTGCTTTAATTCCACTATTTCCATTTGGTTCTGTAGATACAGATAGGGATGATATAGATATGGATATAGATAAGGATATAGATATAAGTATAGGTATAGCTATAACTATAGATATAGATGATATAGAATATATATATGTATATATATATTTCCTCTCTATTAAGCTTCTCCACTTGTTGTCAATATTGTACTTTAAAAAAATTCTTTAAATATATTTTTCTTTAGATCTTTCAGCATATTTATAATAGCTTCTTTGAGGCCTTTTTAAGGCCAATACAGTAAAACCTTGGACTGTGAGTAACTTGTTTTGCAAGTGTTCTGCAAGATGAGCAAATATTTCTAATAAATTTTAACTTGATAAACAAGCGATGTCTTGTAATACGAGTAGTATGCGACGCTGAGCATCACATGATCACAACTGAGCCAACGGCTCTTCTCTCTCTTGCTGCAAGATTGTGGATGATCATCTCCCATGCTCAGATGCTTGGTCTCAGGCTGCAGCGTTTGGCAGAAAACGGTGATTTTTCAGAACATTAGAAGGTGCCCACAGCTGGCACTAGTGTATTTTTTGTCATTTCAAAGCATCTGTGGATCATCTTTGGCTTTTCCATACAAGAGTAAGCTTAGGAATGCTTTGCTTCACTCTAGGTCAGGCTGCCTGCAGATACAGACCCTTTCCTCTGCTGCTTTATTGCCACTTACATTAAATATAGTATATGACAAAAGTTTATTAATACTGCACTGTATCAACATCCGTGTGAGTATATACAATGGCCCCCATACAGAAAAAGATTCCATCGAGCCAATAGATAGCAGTGATTCCATTAGTGATAGCGAAAGTCATCCCACATAATAACCCTCCTTTTTCTTGTCTCCCTCACACCAGCCATGAAGGTTTTCAAGGGTAAGTGCAGGTTAATTTATTTTTTTCTTTGTATTTTGTATTTTCTTTATTATTTTGTATTATGTTACAGTATTGTAATCATTTTTATAGGAATATTTTTGGGTTGTGGAATGAATTATCTGATTTTCCGTTATTTCTTATGGGGAAATTTGCTTTGGTATACAAGTGCTTTGGATTATAAGCATGTTTCCAGAGTGAATTATGCTCACAAACCAAGGTTTTCCTGTATTTTGTATACCTTGGAGACTGTCAGTTCTTCTTAATTTGGGTCACTCTCTCCTGTTTCTTTGCACTTCTTGTAATTTTTACTGAAAAATGGATATTTATGTAATATAGCAACTCTGGTTTCTGATCCCTTCTCTGGAAGGCTATTATTGTTGCTTGCTTTCTTTTGTTTGTTTAAATACTTGCTTGGCTTAATTCTGTAGAACTTATCTCCCCTGCAATGTGTGTCCGCAGATATACTCTACTCAACCTTTTTTCTTTTGTTTTGTTTTTTTCTTTTTTGTGTGTGTTTAAATCTAGCTTCAGGAAGACATGCATCTCTGAGTCAGCATCACTTAACTAGCAAACAGCTAACAATTGGTAGTAGGTTGTGCTCAAATACTTTGAGTTAGTCTGGCTGCCATCCTTTACCAATGGATCTGTTCATGAGCTGAGGAATGCCTTTACTTTCTGCCATGCTTTTCCATGTCTTCTCCACATGAGTGTAAAATCTCGAGTTCAGACAGAGGTAAATAAATAGTTAAAGCCCTGTCTAGTCTCTGTTGAGTGTGCACACAGCATACTGCCTTCCTTACTACCTGGTATATGGGGAATTTATCAAGCGTCTCTCTTGCTGTCGCATTCTCCTGTTTTCTTGTTAAATTTATGACCGCTCTACCAGTCAGTGGTTTGCCCCAACCAGGCTTGCACCCTGAGGCTAGCTCCCACATTGGTTATCCTCATTGCCACAAAGGTCAGTATTGTTTCTACAGCTCTCAGAGACCTTCAGATCAAGTCAGCACGTCCAGTTACCCTGCTAGTTTTCAGGGCTTGCTTTTTCCCCTTGTAGATTTACCTTTCCTAGCTAGCCGGGAACTGGCACAAGAGCAGAGCCTCAGGCTAAAATGTCACCATCTCTCCCTGTTCTTTCTCAAGGCTCAGTTTAATAAATGCTTCTTGATTTGTTGTATGACTTGATTCAGCCCCCACTGTCCTGAAATGTTTTGTTCTTTTTTCACAAGTTAATATGGTTTTCTTATTGTTTTTAGTGGGAGAGGATTTACTGAGCTCTGCACTCTGCCATTCTAAAATTCCTACCCTCAAGTCTTCTGATTTTGATTATTGTCCTATATCAAATGCTGGATGTTTTTTCTAGGAATGTATATTAATAAAACAATCAAGAGCCACTATAGTTATTATAAAATAAAAGGAGAAAGGAAGTTATTATATCACTAAAATATTATTTTAAAGCCAAGCTAGTTTGCTGAAATTATGCTATGGCTATTTTTCTTTTAACTCTTTCAAAAACATCTCTTAGTTTTTAACTTATTTCTTTATGTGTGTATGTAAATGCTACTTAAGTGTGATAATTTCATTGCTTCTTTAGCCAGAATGTCTGAATAAATAACACACTGGAGTTGTGGCACTCGCCCATCACTTATGAACACAAAACTGAACTCAGTTTATATGAGGGATCACACTTTAAGTAAAACTGGTATGAAATAGAACTAGTATGAACCCTTGGCCTTCATTTCTTCAGAATCACTTCCATTGTCATCATTTGGCTTATAGTAATAAGCTACTTCTGTGTTGAGCAAAGGGGTGTCTTTTCTTTTCTTTTTTTTTTTTTTGTTTTGTTTTGTTTTGTTTATTTTGAGAGAGAGAGAGTAAGCATGAGCAGGGAAGGGGCAGAGAGTGAGAGAAAATCTCAAGCAGTCGCCACACTGTCATCACAGAGCCCAGTGTGGGGCTACATCTCACAAACCATGAGATCATGACCTGAGCCAAAATTAAGAGTAGACACTTAACCGACTCAGCCACCTAGGTGCTGCAGGGATATCTTTTCTTGACCAAACATCTAGTGAAGTTTGTTTCACCACATATAAATAGAGATACAAAATAAATAAGTAAACTATTGCTAACTTGGGGCACCTTGGTGGCTCAGTCAGTTAAGTGTCCTACTTTGGCTCAGGCCATGATCTCTCTGTCTGTGAGTTGGAGCCCCACGTCAGGCTCTGTGCTGACAACTCAGAGCCTGGAGCCTGCTTCAGATTCTGTGTTTCCCTCTCTCTGCTCCTTCCCCACTTGTGCTCTGTCTCTCTCTCAAAAATAAATAAACATTAAAAAAAATTTTTTTTAATATTGCTGACTAACATACTTAACATTAAATCACAAATTTAAAATAGGCTTGATTAAGAGGTGCCTGAGTGGCTCAGTCAGTTAAGTGCCTGACTTCAGCTCAGGTCATGATCTCCTGGTTGCTGAGTTTGAGCCCCATGTCAGGCTGTGTGCTGACAGCTTAGAGCCTGGAGCCTTTTTCAGATTCTATGTCTCCCTCTCTCTCTGCCCCCTCCCCACTCGCACTCTGTCTCTCTCTCTGAAAAATAAATAAACATTAAAATATTTTTTTAATAAAAAATTTAAAAAAATAGGCTTGATTAATAATCTAAAATGTTAATACAGTAACAGTTATTACATGTGAACATAATGTAATTTAAAAAAAAACATTTTCTCAGATTTTAGTGTAATTTTAGGATACAAATAACAAGCTATTCTTAAAATATCACGCATTGTGTCATGTTTCCAGTACAAGATTAGTTTGCAGCTCATGGACTCACTGTATGATTTCAGCATCACTTGAAAGAGTCTGTATCTTTAACCAGACAAGTCCACTGATAACATATCTATGAATTTTTAAAAATACTGGTATGTTCTATGAAATATTTAGGACATATTTATGCCAAAAAGTTATTAATTGTTTATCTGAATTTTAAATTTAACTGGAATCCTGTATTTTTCTTTGCTAAATTTGGAAACTCTACTTTGCCTACCATACAGTTGTGAAGATTCTTGTATTTTCTTCTAGGATTGTAGAGTTTTAGTTTTTATGTTTAGATCCATAATTCCTTTTGAGTTATTTTTTTGTGTGTAGTGACATAAGGGTTAAAGATTTATTTTTTCCTTATGGCTATACAGTTGTCCAGGATCATTTGTTGAACAATCTTTTCCCCCATTGAATTACTTCCTACCTTTAGCAGACATACAGTAAGGTGACCCCCCAATGTGTTACGCCCTTGTGTAATTCTCTTCCTTGAATGGGAGCAGAACTTGTGACTTGCACCTAGCCAGTAGGATATGACAAAGGTAAAGGAATTTTGCAAATGTAATTCACGTCCCACATCAGTTGAGTTTGAGTTAATTAAAAAGGGGATCCTGAATAAACCTGACTTAATCAAGTAAAAGCATTACAACAAGAGCACGTGGGGCCCTCTCTGGAGATCTCTTACTAGACTTGAAGAAATAAGGCTTCATGAGTTCTACAACTACAAGGAAATGAATTCTGCCAACTAAGTAAGAGAGGGCCCTAAGCCTCAGATTTGATGATGGTCAGTATTTTGATTTCAGCCTTTGTAAGATCCTGAGCAGGATCATGGATATTTATACTGATCCATAAACAACAATTTATGTTTTAAGCTTCTAAGTTTGTGGTATTCTGTTGCACGGCATTAGAAAGCTAATGTATTACCTTTGTCAAGAGACAATTGATCACATATATGTGAGTCCATTTCTGGACTCTATTCTCTTCCAGTTATCTCTTTCTGTAATCCTAATGCCAGGGAAATAATGTCTTCATTATACAGCTTTATAATATTCTGAAATTAGACAGTGTTAAGTCCTTTAACTTCGTTCTTTGTCTTCAAAATTATTTTTGCTATTCTAGTTCCATTGAATTTTCATATAGATTTCAAATTGAGCTTGCCAACTTCTACAAAAGAATATAATGGGATTTCATTGAAACTATAAATCAATTTGGTGGAAACTGACATCTTAACGATATTGAGTCCTTTGATCCATGGGCACAGTATCTCTCTCCATATATTCAGGTCTTCTTCAATTTCTCTCCATAGTACTTTTTAATTTTCATCATACAGTTATGCACATATTTTGTTGAATTTATCTCTAAATATTTCATGTTTGGGGATGCTATTGTAAACAGTATTTTTGTTTCAACTTCTAATTGCTCTTTACCAATATACAAATATACCTTATTTGTATATATAAAGCTTCCGTGACTTGTAATGGAATTATGTCCCAATAAAACCATCATAAATTGAAAATACCATAAGTCAGAAATTCATGTGATACACCTAACCTCGACATCTTAACGATATTGAGCCCTTTGATCCATGGGCACAGTATCTCTCTCCATATATTCAGGTCTTCTTCAGTTTCTCTCCATAGTACTTTTTAATTTTCATTGTACAATTGTGCACATATTTTATTGAATTTATCTCTAAATATTTCATGTTTGGGGATGCTATCATAAACAGTATTTTTGTTTCAACTTCTAATTGCTCTTTACCAATATAAAAATATACCTTATTTGCATATTCAGAGCTTCTGTGACTTGTAATGGAATTATGTCCCAATAAAACCATCATAAATTGAAAATATCATAAGTCAGAAATACATGTAATACACCTAACCTACCAAACATCATAGGTTAACCAAGCCTACCTTAAATTTTTTCAGAACACTTACATTAGACTACAGTTAGGCAAAATTATATAACACAAAACCTATTTTATAATCAGGTGTTGACTGTTTTATGTAGTTGACTGAATACCATACTGAAAGTGACAAACACAGTGGCTGTATGGGTACAAAATGATTGTGATTCGGTTGTCCCCCTTATCATGTGGCTGACTGGGAGCTGTGGCTTGCTGTCACTGCTCAGCATTATGAAAGAATATTGTACTGCATATCACTAGCCTAGAAAAAGATCAAAATTCAAAGAGCTATAGCTCAACTGAGCTATAGTTTCTACTGAATATGTATCACTTTTGCACCATTGTAAGTCAAAGAAGTGTTGGTTGAACTATCCTAGGTCAGGAGCTATCTGTATTGTCCTTATATCCTGTGACCTTGCTAAATTTAATAAGTAATTTTGATATTCTAAATTCCTTATGATTTTCTACACATATGATCAATTATCTGTATATAATGGCAGTTTTATATCTCAGTTTCCACATTTTGTGCCTTTTACTTTCTTTCTTTCTTTCTTTCTTTCTTTCTTTCTTTCTTTCTTTCTTTCTTATTGCACTGGCTAGGATCTCAAATATAATGCTGAAGAGATGTGCTGAGAGTGGATTTTTGTGTCTTTTTCAATTTCACATGAAATACATTGTGTCTTTTCACCATTAAGTCTGATGGTGGTTATAGGTTTTGCATAAATACCCTTTATCTAGTTGAGGAATCTTCTTACTATTTATAATTTGTTGACTAGTTATTGAGTTTTTGTCAAAGGCTTATTTTTCTTCTATCAATATGACATAATTATATTTTATTCTGGTAAGATAGTGTATTACACGGATTGATTTTCAGTTGTTAGATCAACTTACCCTTTCTGGGATAAACCCCATTTGTCCATTTTATCTTTTCCTTTTTCTATATTGCTGTATATAATTTGCTAATATTGTGGTGAGAATTTTTACATCCATGTTTATGAAGGATATTGGTTTGTTGTTTTTTTGTAATGTCTTTGGTTTTTCTATCAGGGTGATGCTAGCCATGTAAATTAAGTTACAGGTATTTCTGTTCCCTCTATTTCATGAAAAAAAGCTGTGTGCTTGTTATTATTTTTTAATATTTCACAAAGATTACCAATATTATTTTTCTCTTTCTTTTTTCATGTTTCCTCTTGCTGTCTCTCTTTTACTTCACTTTGGATAATTTGTCATTCTATATCTTCATAAAAACTTGTCTTTCCTTCCGCAGTTATCAAATGTGTTGTTAATCTCACAAAGTGAAATTTTCATTTCAGACATTGTATTTCCCTTCTCTAGAAGTGCCATGTTTAAAAATGTATATTTTGCATCTCTTTCATCATGTTTTACACGTTTTGAACATATTTTTAATCACTCATTTTAGGTTTTTTTCTGATAATTCCATCATTTCTGTTATTTTTGTATGTCTGTTGATTGATTTTTCTCCTGGGTATAGTTCACATTTTTGTTTCTAACTTTGCCTAGTAAGTAAATGCCATACATTGTGAATTTTCCATTGTCAGGTGCTGGATTTTGTTGTGTTTCTTTACAAAATATCAGGGTTTGTTTTGGCCAGCAGCAAAGTTGCTTTTGGATTAGTTTGATACAGTCAAGGTCTATTTCTAAACTGTTTTCGAGTGATTCTAATTTAGCCTTTACTGTGGGGGTAATTTGCCACATACCTAAGGTGTGACTCTTTTGCGATCTATCTTGGATGCTCCTTATATTCAATGAAACCTCTCTACTATGGCTGGAGTGACCTCCCTGTCTTGAACTTTGTGAATTTTTCTTTCTGGAGCTTCCCTGTAATTGATCCTACCCTGGAGTTACTCATGAGTTTTCATCCTATATATATACAGATTGGTAGTCAGCCAAACAATCAGGGAGACCCTCATGCTCCCTTCCCTTGGATACTTAGTCCTTCAAATTCTACCCATTACAGCTTCCTCCAACTCTAATCTCTGACTTCTCAGTTCAGTTGAAAATGTTGGGCTCTATCTGTGTTCCTCCTCCTCTGTGCTACCATTCAGAAGTTGCCTTCAGGAAGAAAGCTTATGCTATCATAGGATTTACTGGATTTTCTTTTTTTCTTTCGGACATCAAAATCTCTGCTCCCTGTTTCCTACCATCTGAAATAGGTTTTTCCTACATTTTGTCAGCTTTTCTTGTTTAAGATTGGAGGTTAATTTTTGACCCACTTACTACTCCCTTGGGTCTGGAAGCAAAATCTGTCACATTCATTTTTAAGCAATATTTTCAGTAGGTAATAGACTTACTTTCAGTTGAAAGTAAGTCTATTTATTGTCTCCTGGAAGGTAAGATGCTTGTTTTATCGGTTGGCTTTTGAGCATGTTTGGTCCTTGGGTGGCTTTCTTTATATTTAATCTCCTTTAGATTCACACAGCTTCTTAAATCTGTGGCTTGATAACAGTTTTGAAAAATTCTCTACATTATCTTTTCAAATATTACTTCCTCATTCCCTCTTTTCCCTCCTCCTTCTGTATTATATTTATTTTAGGCTTTTGTCATCAGGTACCATACATTCTTTTGTAAATTTCCATCCTTTTACATCCTTCTCTCTTTGTTGGTCTGGGTATTTTCTTCTGACATTTACTCCAATTCACTAATTGTCTCCTCAGATACATCTAATCTGCTATTAAATTTTTAACTATATTTGTTATAGGTACAACTATATTGTTATGTTTTCAGTCCTAAAATTTCCATTTGATTTTTTTTCTAGTTGACAGTTCTCTGCAGAATTTTCTAGGATATTATTTAATTTCTTAACTGTAAATAACAATTACTTTAAAGTCCATGTTTGATAATGCCAACACGTAAATCTCTTGTGGTTCTATTTCTATTGTCTTTTTTCTCTTGCAGGTTTATTATTTTTATCTTTTTGCATGCTTGCTTATTTTTTATTGAATGCCAGACAGTGTCTATGAATATATTATTTATAATATAGGTCTCTGATGTTATCTTTACCCAAAGAGAATTTGCTTTTGCTTCTTGCAGGCAGTTAGCTTTGATTCAAATTACTTTAACCCAGTCTGGGACTGAGTGGATTTTGAAGTTCAACTTAAGTATGTACATGGGCTTTTCTATTTCTTTTTCATTTTTACTACCAGCTTTTCAGGGGTCTCAATGGAAAGCCTGGATTTTTTGACAGGACCTCTTTCTTGGCAGGCTCTGAAATCCAAATTTTGTTTCCTGCCCTGTGAGACGCTTACAGCTCTTCTCAGCTTCCCAGCCAGCATCCTAATTTAGAATGTCTTGAACAGAAAAGTGACAACTAATGTCAAGCTATCTTTTCTTGTTTACCTTCACTCTGGGATCCTGGCCTCTTCATGTCCTCACTACCTTGGTAACACATCAGTGCCTTCAAACAGATTTTTTAAAACAGTTTGTCCTCATACTTATTCATGACGGGAGACTGACTGAAAGAAACTAATCCACAATGGATTTTGCCCAACCTTTTTGAGAATTTGGAAGTACTAGACCCTGAAGAAATTCTATAGAGTTACTTAATCAACAAATTGTAGAAAGTTCATTGCTGCCTTCCTTCTACTATAATTCCTTTTTATGCCTTCGCTAGGCATCCACCCTCTACCTAGATCTACCTACCCTTACTCTCCAAAGATCATTCAGTATAGTGTATAGATCTGAACACTTTAATTTTAATTGTATTATTTCAATTTAATTTTTTTAGTGTTTTCATCTGACATAGGCCTGCCTTCTTTCTTTGTCTTTTTCTGTCTCCCCATATAAACTTTATGTCTTGGTTCCTTCAGGTACTGAGTAGATTATCTTGCATTTTATTATTTTATTTCCTTCCAGCTACCCACCAGTTGGCTCATTGGTCATCTCCTGTATTAGGTGGGCATAGAAAATTTAAAGTGAAACTTCTTTAGCATGGCATTCACACCATTTATATCTGGCATCTACCTGTCTTCATCCATTCCCCATCCCCCTGTCCACCATGCTCTAGACTACTTAGAGTTTACCATACATACTCATCTTCATAATCCTTGTTTTGTCTGAAAGGTCTTATCCTACACACACTACACACCCTCACACACACCTTTATCGTTAATAAACTCTATTCTGTCTTCCAAAATTTAAATGTCTTCTCTACTGTGAAAACTTCCCAACTTTCCCCACCCCCACTAGAAGCAAATCTAATCTCACTAATGCTTTTCAACTCTGCATATAACATTCTTAGTAGACCTTATCACATAAAATGGTTTTGTTTTTTTTTTTTTCCCTTAGCTAAAATTCAAGGGTCATGAAGGTTGGGACTTTCTTATCAAGCTTTGTATTCTTGCCTCCTAGCATAGCATGTGGCAGGTACTGCCAGATCCCTATCCTGCCTGCTCATTCCAAGGTGGGAGCCTGTACCTTTGGGTAAATTACAGAACAGGAGGAGGATTATAATACTGAATCTGTTTATCCATAGTATTTTATTTATATACATGCTTCCCTTATATTTTAGACAAATATAGAAGACTTGGCTTTTAGATGCACAAGTTTTATCCATTCCTATGTATCTTACACTTCATGGCTTTATTAAAAAATTAATCATTCCTCCCCAATCTCTAGCATCCTAACCATGTCTTCTCACATTTAGCACCTGAGCAGCACCCAAAAGCAGGGAACAGAAGGGAAACAAGTTTATTTTTTAAAAATAGTTTTAGGATTGTATTTGGGAGTATCCTTTACACACATTGGATGACAGCATTAACTGAGAAATGTTTTGGGGAAAAACACAATTAACTTTACATTTTAAAAGCCCTGCTTGTCCAAAATGTCTATAAATCTTTCTTCTGAACATAATGTGGTGGTCTCAAAACCTTCCAGCCTTGTTTACAGTATGAAAGTCAGTTACCTTAAGGCTGATTTTTAAAAATAACTCAAAGTAGGAAACTTTGTAGCAGTTGCCTTTTATTTCAGATATTACATTTTTGAGCTTGTTTGCCTATTCTTATCAATGTTGATATAGCACGCATGTTTTTCAGTCTTTCAATATAGTGTCTTGTTTGAAAACCTTTCCATGGAGCATTCTAGAAAATAATATAAAGTTCTGCTTTAAGTTTAAATTCTCATCTCAGAAGGAGACAGTGCCCTTATATTTTACTATTTCACAGATCCAAACTAAATAGGCATTGAGACTCCTGAAAGGTATAGTTGGAATTTTTCTTGAATTTATGGAATCTCTTATTAACCTTTAAACACTCTGAGAAAAGGTACTTGTAGAAAAAGTGTCTCCTGAAAAAAGTAAAATACATTTTGCTATAAATTACCATCAAGCTCCTTAGGATACAAGCTAGGCCATTTAGTTGTTGATACTCCTGCTTCCTGTTTATTGGTTCATTTAACACACATTCATTAATTTAAGTATTTTTTTATTTATAAAGACCAGTATCATTGTAATATGAAGTTGAAAGTAACATTGCCTCTCTCCTGAAGTTCCACCTGGTATTTCCTGGAGTGGGACCAAACTGTATGCAAAAAAACCTCATTATTTATTAAGCACCTACTATCTCTTATGGAGATACAACAATAAACAAAAGTAACGGTATCTTTTGAGATCTCCGCTCTCAAACAGTTTATAGTTTCCATAAGAAGTGTAAATACTGGGGCACCTCGGTTGCTCAGTCGGTTGAGCGTCCGATCAGGTCATGATCTCACGGTCCCTGAGTTCAAGCCCCGCGTCCAGCTCTGTGCTGACAGCTTGGAGCCTGGAGCCTGCTTCGGATTCTGTGTCTCCCTCTCTCTCTGACCCTCCCCCGTTCATGCTGTTTCTCTCCGTCTCAAAAATAAATATTAAGAAAAATTAAAAAAAAAAGTGTAAATACTTACACATCACAGGGAAACTTCGAGATGTGAAAACAGCTAACGTTGAACTGTTACAGAGCAGGATGAAATGAATACAACAATAAAGGGCGGAACAAAATCCTCCTGGGGAAGGCAAAACCAAGGTGAGCTGGGGGGTGGGGAAGCCACAATAGCAGGAAGTGGTGCTAAACCAGGCCAAACCAGCCTGGAAGCATTTCAGAGTTGCATTTGGAAGACTAAAAAGGAGCCAGGGCATTTGAGCACATGGAAATTGCATCACTTATTTTTTTATTAAGTTCTAAATGAAGTCTCTTCTCTTGATTTTTTTGTGGTACACTAAACTAGCTAATAAGTAATGTCCTAAATTTTTTAAAGTCAGGACTTAGCCGTATGCATTTAAAGGACTAAGATTTCTAAAATAAATCTTGAGTCCCCAAGGAAGGGCTAGCCCTTTAAGGTTGGTTACCTTAAATCTTTCTGGTTTGCTAGTTCCCTGTGCTTTCAGAAATGCTTCTCATTAGATCTCTTCAATATCCCTGGTCTGCAATCACTTATATAGGGGAAAAAAGGATATAGCAGACTCTAATCTTTAGTAAAAGGGCTGTGATTCATTTCAGGAAATCTTGGTGTAATAAACAACAGGCTGGCTCTCCCTCCCTCCTGTTTCCTACAAGTACACCAGGGGTTATATTTCTTGGTATTTCTTAAATATTCTTTTTCAGCAGAGTTTATTTTTACTTGCTAGTTTCAAAGATACAACACAGATACTTTTTTCCCTCAGCCAACAACATAAACATAGCTCTGATCCTGACCTCCCCTTCAGGGACAGTTGGTTATGTTCACATGGTGTTAACTTTATGTTTTCTAGAAAGTATATTAAGAATTCCTTTCATTTGACACAAACTAATCTTGCTTGCTTCCTTTAAAACGAACTACATTGAACTGCCTTCGTTCACTTCTTATTTCCATTCTTGAGGCTGTCACTGGAGCTACAGAAGAGAGGACCATAAACAGACCAGGGGGAGCTCTGCTTGGGGCCCCAGGATACACCCTATAAACATAAAGCCAAGAGGGTGCACGGGAAAATTAGTGTGAACTTTTAAGGATGATTTTCTTGTGCTGCATCCGTAACCAAATCTAAGTACAGTTGGCTTTAATATCCAGTATGTTTTCTTTTCATGTTTATGCATGTGAAGTTTGTCCTCACCACTTCTAATTTGTCTTTGTTTCATTTTCTCTATAACATTATTTCATCTTCTTTCCGATCTTCATTGAGTTAAAACTAGCCTTGTGCATCTGTTTCCTTTGGTAGATTTAGAAAACCATGTATAAATCTGCTTTTTTTTTCTTTTACCATTTATAATCATATATGGTAAAGCAATTTGAATCAGTATCACTTATATATTTCTGTGGTGAATGGTTATCCTATCCCTTCAAAATATTTAAATCTCATCCAAGTATCTGGGACTATCTTCACAACTATACATTTGTCTTATTCAATCTTCATTTGTATGTCTTTCAAATTTAATGACCAGATAAGAGGCTGATTTAAGTTTTCTAGTGTGTAAATCACATAAGGCAGTAGTGTTAAAACACAGAATTTGCAGGGCACCTTGGTGGCTCAGTCGGTTAAGCATTCCACTCTTGATTTCGGCTCAGGCATGATCTCACCATTTATGGGTTCGAGCCCAGTATCATGCTTTGCACTGACAGTGCAGAACCTGCTTGGGATTCTCTCTCTCTCCCTCTCTCTGCACCTCCTCTGCTCACTTTCTCGAAATAAATAAATAAGCATTTTAAAAATTGCTAAAACATTCCGATTCTGTGTCTCCCTCTCTCTCTGCCCCTCCCCTGTTCATGCTCTCTCTCTGTCCCAAAAATAAATAAATGTTAAAAAAAAAAAAAATTAAAAAAAAAAAATAAAAAAAATAAAAATTGCTAAAACAACCCACAGAATTTGTCAGGGGAAATAGAATCAAGGGACATCCAGTATTTTGCAGTAATTCTGTTAGTTGATAGCTGAAGCTTTATTGATTGGTATAATTTTTCATCTAACCCTTTTCTTTTCTTTCATCTCCTTGGGGTATAACAATCCAATCCCTGGGTTTCTTAGCTCTTAAAGATAGCATAAGCTTTAGAAATTGTCAAACCCATCCCCTTATTTTACAAACATCTAAACTGCCTAAGAGATGTAAAGTGACTTTCCAAAAATAACAGAACTCCTAAGTGGAATACTGGAATTCTAATCAAGGTCTTTTGACCTCACCTCAAGTGTGCTGTCAGTTCTTCCGTGCTCTCATTCATTTTTACAGCAAATCAACACATTCCAACTTTCAAGAAAGAGAGGAATGATTAAATGTTATGAGGTTTAGCCTTTTCTGAGTCTGGTAGTTACAGTTCGGCACACTTCTGGTGTACACATCCTAAAAGTTGGTAGTGCATTTGGTATGTGCTGCTAGTATTCTGTCATCTGTACATTATCATGTGTCTATATCTATATCCTTTTAAATCTCATAATTATTGACTTTAATGTCTTTTAGATTCAATAATCCTAGGTTGTGCCACAATCCCTGTGGGAACTAGAATAAGTCATTAGAGCCTTGCAAATGCATTTGACTGCTGCATTCTGTTATTTTTCTCTTCCATTGATAGCCTACAGCTTCAGCTGCTGAGCAGCAGAGAAGCTTAAACCTCTAGGGCCCATTAGATTTAACTTGTTTACTGCATTGATATCTATATGTTAAATGACAAGAGAGTTCAGGTTATTGAATAATTTAAAATTCAGCTCTAATTGGTGTCATATGACCTGGAAAAGGCCATGGATGATGCCAGGAGCATGCTGTGAATTTCTTATAAATAATTCATAAATTAGATGATTCATTTGCCTGGATGTCTTCCTAAATGCAAAAGTTTGTAAGTTATAACTGATGATACAACACCTGTAAGTATTTAGTTCATAACGCTGGAAGGTAATCTACCTTGATGATCTTCTAGCGAAATCTGCCAGTATAGGAGAGTTAATTGCACTGGGGAGAACGAACATTTATTTGGGATGAGACTTTGGCAAACCACACAGTGCAGCTGTTGCATTACACAGCTTCTGTCAGCTTGACAACTGGTCCATGGAAGGCCAACTTTAAAAATGCAGCATGTCGTTCTATGCCTTATTTCACATTCATTCCAAATGTTCTGGGTAATGCAATGACCTGTCCCACACACAGTAATTTAGGTTTAGAAATATTTAATATAGGTCTTGAATTTCTGACTCCTCATTAAATAAAGAGCACAGGGGGAAATTTTGAAGTTATAAATTTGAGATTTTCATTCTTATAAGGCTATCTGTGGGAATGTGAGGATTGTTAATAGGGTGTTTGCCAGGATAGTAAATTATTATTATTTGCCATTAGAGACATGAATATCATAAATAGATCAATAATATTTATTGATATTGTTAACCACTAATTCTGTGGTTAACAATTCACAAATGCATTATAAATAATCACTTCCTAATCATGCAAAATAACTACCTGTTGCAAGAAATAATTACTGCAGTTTAATTCACCTCTTTTCTTATGGCTTCATAGCAGAGAGATTGGCCAGACCTGTAAAAATGATTTGCAGAAACTTACAAAATATACTTGTTGATTGTATTTCACAAAGCAATACTGCAGATTTTTTTTTAACATGTGAGAACACCGAAAAGCTTTGTATCACCATAGGAATAGTATGTGATTGTGTGTGTTCGTGTATATGCTTGCGCATACAAGATAGCTGTACATGTGAATGTGTATACAAGATGACACATCATAGTGTTTAGAGACATCTTTGTTTCCTATGAAGTCTTTTTAATGGCATATTTAAGAAAGTATCTTAAAGATTCAGAAAACCCTCTTCCAGCTCAGAAATTTACTAACTTCCACTCTCAGAAAATTCTTCATTGTGTCCAAGCTAAGTCTCTCACATTTTTTAAACATTTTTTTATACTCTTCTCATGTTTTGTTTGTCTCCTGTTACTTATTTTTTTATGTTGTCATAAGTATGTATCTACCCAAGTTAAAAGACATTGTACTCCAATTATGTCATAAGCCAAAAATGCCTGCATTTTCTCCTCATCTTTCTTTTGTGCTATGGATCCCATATCATATCCCATCAAAGACTTTATTGGCTTTATTTGTGCCACTTGTAGAGTCTTAAAGTGTAGTTAAGGTTTGTGGTACCTTTTATATAATACAAATCCTAACATGCTACCATTTTGAACTCAATTTTTTTAATAGAATAATTTTTTGTTTGTTTGTTTGTTTTGAGAGATAGTGAGTGGGGCAGGATCAGAGAGAGAAGTAGAATCTTAAGCAGGCTCCACGCTTAGAGCAGAGCCCAACGCAGGACTTGATCCCATGACTCTGATATCATGACCTGAGCTGAAATCAAGAGTTGGATGCTCAACCAACTAAGCTACCAGGTGCCCCCTGAACTCAACTTCTTTATTTGTTGTGATCTACAGATCATTATCCTGTCTAAACTTATTTTTTCATTTATACCATTTGTTTTCCTGCCTCTTCTGCATGCTTTTCTTTTCTCCTAAATATCATTTTGTTCATCTCTGATTAAGCACTCCATTCAACTAATTTTCATCACACAGATAATTCTTGACAGCCCTTTACAAGTCATTGTGATGGGTTTTAAGCGTATCTTAGTATATTCATGGAATCCTTTAATGGGAGGAGCACTCAATGTAATCATCAGGTTCAAATGGCAAAATATAGCAGGACAAATCCAATCTCATGAGTTAAGAATGGTTTTTAACTTTTTTAATGGTTGGGGGGGGGGTGAAGAATATTTCATAAAATGGGAAAACTACCTGAAATTCAGATTTCAGTGTCTGTAAATAAGGTTTTACTGGACCAGTCTTTCATTTATGTATTGTCTCTTGCTTTCACACTACAAAAGCAGAACTGAGTAGTTATGACAAAGACCATATGGACTGCAAACTAAAAGGTCTATTAACTGGCCCTTTACAGAAGTTTGCTAACCTTTGCAAATCTTTGATGAAAACAAACAAATTACAGCCACATTCTATATCATGTATGAACTTCATAATTATAATGTTGGATAAAGAAGTCAGACACAAAATGTACTTCATGTTATTCCATTTATACTTTAAAAATAAACAGGTAAAACCAAATTCCGGTATGGACTTTTAAGTAGGGAAGTATGAAGCAGAGGAGTTATTCCCATAAAAGTCAAGATGGTAATTCCCTTGGACAGGAGAAGTAGAGAGTAGAGATTGTGCAGGGTCTTGTGCATACAGACAGCTTTCCGTTTCTTGGATAGTGGTTATGTGGGTGGACATTGTCTTATTATTATTCACTTATTATTATTCACTGAGATGATTAAACTTTTCTATGCTTAATAGCATTTCATATTAACGAATTTTTTTTAAAAAGCTACATTATGGAGAAATGGAAGACTACAGATTTGGAGTGATTCATATTCCCATTTATCTCAAATATAGTGTTGATGGGATCTTGGGAAAGTTGTGTTGCTTCAGTGCACTTCATTATCTCATATGCAAATTGGTAACTCTAATAACTACCTTATAGAGTTGTTAAGAATTACAGGCTGAGGGGCACCTGGGTGGCTCAGTTGGTTAAGCGCCCAACTGTTGATTTTTGCTCAGGTCGTGATCAAGAATTATAGGTTGAGTATGTAAAACATTTAGCATAGTACATAGTAAGCTCTATGTTTAGTTCAGTTCAATGGTCAGTGAAGGTGAATATTTAGAACCCAGTTCTCTCATCAGTAATAACTTGCATAAAGGTCTCTTCTCTGACCTTCATTTTCCATTTCCCATCTCAGTCCTTTAAAAGTTATTTTGGGGTGTCTGGGTGGCTCAGTCAGTTTAGCATCCAACTTCAGCTCAGGTCACGATCTCATGGTTCATGGGTTTGAGCCCCAAGTTGGATTTTGTGCTGATAGTTCAGAGCCTTCTTTGGATTCTCTCTCCCTCACTCTCTGTCCCTCCCCCACTCACATTCTTTCTCTCTCAAAAATAAACAAACATTTATTTTTAAATTTTTGAAAATTATTTTGAATTATTTAAGGGTATTGGTTTCAACAAGCACTTCACAAAACAAGATATCCAAATGGCCAATAAGCATATGTTAATTACTTATCATTACATATCAGGGAAATGAAAAATAAAATCACAATAAGATTTCACTACACACCAGATTGGCTAAAAATAAAAACATAGTATCAAATGTAAGTGTGAATGAGAAGCAACTGGGACTCTTTTACTTTGCTGATGGAGATGTAAAACAGATGGACCACTCTGACTGTTTCTAATAAAGTCAAACATATGCCTACCTGGCACCCAAGAAAAATAAATATGTATGTCAAAAAAAGACTTTGTGTAAGAATATTGCTAGCAGTTTTATTCGCAGTAGCCCTAAACCAGAACAACCTAATCCAATAAGAGAATGAATAAACAAATTTTGTTATATTCATACAATGAAATACTATGCAGCAATATAAAAGAATGAACTATTGATACACACAGAAACATAAAAGAAATTCAAAATTATGTTGAACTTAATGAGGCTCCTGGGTGGCTCAGTTGGTTAAGTGACCGACTTCGGCTCAGGTCATGATCTCCTGGTTGGTGAGTTGGAGCCCCACAACATTCTCTCTGCTGTCAGTGCAGTGCCCACTTCGGATCCTCTGTGCTCTCTCTCTGCCCCACCCCCTTCTCTTTCTCTCTCTCTCTCTTTCTCAAAAATAAACATGCAAAATTATGTTGAGCTTAAGAAGCCAGCCACAAAAGAGTAGCATGCCATATGATTCCATTTATGTGAAGCTAAACATAGGCAAAACTAATCTATGGTCATAGAAGTGAGAATAATGGTTACCTCTGGGAGTATGAGGAGGTTGGTTTGACTAGAAAGGGCACAGGGACCTTTCTGGGGTAATGATGATTACATGGGTATATGCAAATGTAAAAATTCATCAAGCTGTACACTTAAGATGTGTGCATTTTAGTATATGTAAATTATGCCTCCATTAAAAAAATTATTGGTTCCTAAATTAGTGTGATGTATCTGAAAAATTCATATCAAACCCATATGCCAGAGACAGCGGTTTGGGATTTGTTAGTTTAAGCCTTAGTTAAAAGAGGTTACATTTGTAAACATCTCATAGAAAGCATGGTGCAGCAGCTCCAGAAAGAAAAACACATCTGTTTCATTGGGCCCGTTGTGACTTCCATGTGTCCCAGGGCAATATTTGTCTTCACTTCACTAATAAAATAACTTAATTTCTTATATTCAGATCCTAATAGGCAGTTTTCTATTTCTCCTCTCTTCATTTTCCTTAGTAGCACATAATTCAGCCTAATCATGGATTCTGATTTTCATTTCTAATTTTCTGGGACGCATACCCCAACTTGACTTTTCTTCTTATCTGATACAGTCAGCCCCTTGTTATTGAGAATGTAGTATATGCAAGCCTCAGTGCTATACATACAGAGGAAGTAAATAGAACCCTGACTGCAAAAGTTGTTGGGGCAGAGAAGTCAATGCTAGTAGCAGTAGTAATAATTATAATAGGAAACATTGTTTGAATACTGACTGTAGATTGGCAATATCCAAAGCACTTTGTGTGAATGATCTCATCCAGTCGTCACAATAGCCCTAAGAGGCAAGGCAAGATGTGAGGGTAAGACATATTTTGTAATGAGGACAAACTTGAAGAATCTGTCTATTATCTAAAGCATTTCAACACTGACCCAACTTGCAAGCCTCACTGTAGCAAAATAAGGCTGGATAACCAAACTCATTTGTTTTAGAAGACAATTTAAGGTAATCATTGTAACTGTACATGTCCCTTGGAGATCTCACTTCCCCCCTGCCCCTCCCCGGCACATACCCCATAAGGTTCTCCTTGAAAAACGTTTGGGTAAATATAAGGGTTTTTTTTTTTTTTTCCTTTTTGTAAATCAGTACCCTTATGAAATGGCAACCTTGATAAGTGCCCATCTGTCTGTCCACCATGTTCAGTTTTTTTTTTTTTTAATTTTTTTTTAACATTTATTTATTTTTGAGACAGAGAGAGACAGAGCATGAACAGGGGAGGGGCAGAGAGAGAGGGAGACACAGAATCTGAAACAGGCTCCAGGCTCTGAGCTGTCAGCACAGAGCCCGACACGGGGCTCGAACTCACGGACTGTGAGATCATGACCTGAGCCGAAGTCGGACGCTTAACCGACCAAGCCACCCAGGCGCCCCCACCATGTTCAGTTTTAAGGTAGATGCTGTCTTTGATCCCTGTTTTACTGATGAGAAAACTGAGGGTCAGGCAAGTTGAAAAAGGTGCTTTATTCATTTTTTTATTGCTGTGCAACAAAATACTACAAATTTACTAGTTTAATACAACACACATTTATTATCTCACCATTTCTATGGGTCATGAGTCAGGTGCAGGTTGGTTGGGTCCTCTGCTTGGGGTCTTAGAAAGGTGCAGTCTGGGTAACAGCTGGGCTGCATTCTCATCTGGAGCTCTAGGTCCCCTTCCAAGCTCACGTGCTTGTTGGCAGAATTTAGTTTCCTGATGTCTCATTTTTTGCTAGCTGTTGGCTGGAAACTGCCTTCTGCTCCAGAGGTCATTGGCACATGACCCCCTTCATTGGTCCTCCCATAACATGTTAGCTTGTTTCTTCAAAGCCAATCTCTGATCTTAGGGAGGGCACCAGACCCTTTTATAAAGGACTTACTTGATTAGGTGTGGCCCATAAAAGATAATCTCCTTTGTATTAATTAAAACTCTACTGATTAGGAGGAGCCTGAGTTAATCTGTAATGTCCCTTTGGTCATATACTCTAGCGTAATAATGGGATTAATATCTCATCATGTTCACAAGTTATACCCACATTCAAGGGGAGGAGATAATACCACGTGGGCACACAAAGAGGACAGGAATCTTGGGGACCATCTTAGAATTCTGCCTACCAACATGCACAGTCACCCATCAGTAACTGGCAAAGGAGTGTTCTCTTTGAGCAAAGTGTGCATCAAAATCATTAAGTTGAACTGCTTCTCATAAACATAAAAAGTTAACTACCAACAAAAGTATTTTTTTAATATTCCAAATACCTGACACTTCCAAAAAAACATTTTTAAATATTCCAAATATGTGACATTTATGAGTAATTTAATAATCAGTACCATTAACATAAGTATCAGCTATATCAGTATCTAAAGATGCACATATGTAAATAATGCTGAGGAACAAAAATAAGAATATAAAATAATACATACATGCCATTGTTAAGTTGCCAACACATGGATTAGGAAACATAGGACAATGTAAAAGAGTGGATTTAAGTTTCCAGACCTTTAAAAAATTCACCTGTCATTTTTAAATATAATTCTATGAAAAGATAGCTTACCATACAGAGTAGCAGATGATATATGTTAAATATTTGTTTTGACAGTAAGTGCTACAGAAGTTCAGAGTAGGGGAGATTAATGTGGACTGGAGTTTCCCTTTAGTTGTAAAATGAGGTTAATTTTTTTTATGAGGTAGTTTATCATAAATTTTGCCCTAGGACTAGTTTCTTCTCCGTAGCTTGCAATCTACTCCTGTGTCACCTGCTCAGTGTAAAGGATTGTGTGTCTTCTTTGAAGAGGACCAAGTCTCCTTCCTAGATATGGGTCATTCTCATTTGAATAGAACTCCTTTAGTATTGTTTTAGAAACTCAAAGTCTTAATAATCATTATAATAATATAATATAATAATATAATAATTCTGATAATCCTCTTTTATCGGAAGATAGGAAACAAGGATGCCTGGGTGGCTCAGTCGGTTAAGTATCTTGGTTTTGGCTTGGGTCATGATCTCACAGTTGTGGGATTGAACCCGAGTTGGGCCCTGAGCCAAGCTTGGGGCCTGCTCGAGATTCTCTCTTTCTCTCTATGTCTTTCTCTCTCAAAATAAATAAATAAACATTTTTAAAATGTATTTAAAAAAGAATATAGGAAACATGGTGTTGCTGTATATCTGTTGACATTTTTTTCCAATCAGATCATCTCAACTATTACAAGGTAAATTGGTGGGATTTTTTTTTCTCCCTTCTGCTAGGGATCTCAATTATTCATTTATTCCATGTCTCTAGAATAAGGTAACCATCTCAACTGTTTATGATTTAGTTCTAATTTAAAAAGAAGTTGTGGCAGACTGAATAATGCCCCCCCAAATATGTCCATGTCCTAATTCCTGGAACCTGTGAAAGTCTCTTTATATGACACAAAGGATTTTGTATGACAAGAGACTTTATAGATGTGATTAACTTAAGGACTTTGAGATGAGGGAATTATCCAGGATTACCTGGATGAGGCCAGTGTTACGAAAACAGTCCTATAAGAGGGACACAGGAGGAGTCAGATGTCCCGTGACACCAGTGGTTCTCAAAGTGTGGTGCCAGATTAGCAACATCAGCATCATCTGGCAACTTGTTAAAAACACAGCTTCACTTAACTCTGCTCCATACTTACTGAATTGGAAACCCTAAGAATGAAGCCCAGAAATTCACATTTGACACTTCCTCCAGGTGATTCTGATACACTCTAAAGTTAGAGAATCACTGATATAAGCTAAGTTTTGCTCTCCCTGATAGAACAGGCGTGAGGCTAAAATGCTGGAAAGCTCATGCTATTGGCCTGCCAAAGGTAATTTGCAACTGCTTCCTTTCTGCCTGAGTTCTATCAGGCTATGATCACTCAAATAGCTTAACTAAAAAATCACTTATGTTTATAGCTGAAATTAAATATGGTTTGTATTTAAATAACCGCTTTTGATTAGAATCATATTTTTTGGAAAGTGCTTGGTTTTATCTGTGTGCTCTAAAGATACAAAAACTCATCAAATTTCTGGCGGTAACTAACATCCTATTCAGTATAAGATGAACTGTTTTACATCAAATCTCATTGTGTGTAATGGACAAACAAAGGACATTTCAAAGGGTATTTAAGGTGGCTGAGTGGATTTCTTGGCTTAGTATTTAAAAGTAAACATTTTAAGACCTTAGCATTTAATGCTTTTGCCTCTTCTCAAAGTTGATTCTATGTAACACTCATTATTTCCAACTCCTGGAATCTTGCTTAAACAGCAAATAGAAGTACTTTCTTTTTCTCTTACTTCTGGATTTACTGAAATGTAGATTGTTTGAAAATGGGTTTGGCTTTGTGGCACATGTCTGTTTAGCTATGTGAATACTATCATTTATTAAGAAGACAGAACAAGAGCTTTGTTTTGAGAAACATATATCACTGATTTCTGAAAAGTCAAAAGAACTCCTTTCAGTGTGCTCTTATTTGACAAATAATCTTGCGGTTCCTTTTAGGTATCCAATAGGAAGAGCACTCTTCGGTCTTCAGCTATGGAACTGGATGGCTCCTACTTGAGTGTAGCCAAATCACAAACCTGCTATCAAACCAAGCAGAGGCCTATGTCTGCAATCCAAGACTCCGCTTCAGAATCCCTTGTGGAGTTTAAGAATAATTCTTTGAAGCCAGCAGATTTTCATTGTCCTAAAGAGGACCAAGACAGGGTGCCATTAGAGACCAGAACATGTGATTATGGATCCCCAGGGAGAAAACTAGTAGACGCAGTCCCTACAGAGAAAGCCCCACCAGCGGAATTGAAGATGAAACAATGCCAACACCTGAAGCCTTCTCCATCCAGTCAGTGTTGTGGTCATAGACTTTCTGAAAATGAAGATCATGTTCATGAAAGTCATCCTACGCACACGGCCCCTCAATATTCCAAAACACATCTGGAATCATGCAATAATTGTGGGCTTTCCTGGGCATCCCTGCTGCATGGTCAAGGAACACAGCAGGCTAGTGAAACTGATGTGAGAAAGCAACTCTCGGAAAATAGAAGGCAGCAACTTATGCTTCAGAAAATGGAGCTGGAAATTGAAAAAGAGCGCCTTCAGCATCTGCTGACCCAGCAGGAGACAAAGCTTCTCCTGAAACAGCAGCAGCTTCATCAGTCTCGACTGGATTATAATTGGTGAGTCTTACCTGTTCTCTCAGCAATGTCTAGCTTGGAGAACTCCGTGTAAAATGACTCTTGTACTAATATAAAGTTGCAAAGGCACAGAGGTTCCTTGGGGTCTTGGCTTCCTCAAGATGCATACTAACTATGATGACTAAGTAAATTCTATGATCTTCTTTGGAAGACTTAGAACATTACCCCATCTTCCCAAATGTTAGCCTAGAATATCTACCTCTGAGCAGTCCATTGTAACTTTCGCTGGATTCTGAAGAGAATATTTTTAAAAGATATTGTTACATAAAATCTTCTGCTATTTGAGGTCATCATGGAGACTATTAGGCATTAAGTAAAAATTTGAGACTTCAGGATGTGGAATCAGATTGTGAAGCAGAGTGATTAACTGTCATCATACCATATTTATGTCTATCCACCATAATATAAAATGTAACAAATGATAAGAGCCTTCTAAATTCAACCTTTTCTCATCATGAAACATAACCTGTTCAATAACCAATTCCTATAAACTTACCCACATTTGAACTCTTCTCTCTCTCTCTCTCAAAATAAATAAACTTAAATAAATAAATAAATAAATAAATAATAAATTACAAGTTTTCCGAGAGAAGTGCTTGTATATATATCCCTGCCATTTCCTTCTTGATCAAACTTACCATTTCCCCTTTGTACACATTCATACATTCTATGCAGACACATACATCCTATACAGACACACTTAGTACAACTGTCATTGTCTTTTAGTTCTTAGAGTTAATTGTCTCTCACTCACAGATTCTGCCAATATTTTTTAGATTCTAATATCTTTGAGAGTTCTTTCTTGGAATTTTTCCTTTAGTGTAATGCTTTGCTTGGAACCAGAAGTGCTCTGCCACTTTCTCTTTATTCATGATCGGACAGTTCTGTTCTTCACTGTTGAAAGCTGGAGGCTCTTAACATAACTGAAAATGAAGGCTCTTATAACAAGATTTTCACCAAAGGCCAAAAGATTGCTTCAGTTTGATGACCCCAATCTCTAATCCTCCAGTTAATGTCTAATCTCTCTTGAGAACTGTATTTAACTAACATTTATTGAATGCCTATGATATGTAAGAAATGGTTCTAGGCACTTAGGATAGAGAAATGAATCCAATGTGGTCATTAAAGAGGGCATAGTCCAGCAGACTGCATAATTTTAAAACAGGTTTCATGTTCACTTGGACAGCACTGTTTACTGAAATAATGCTATGTAATGACAATAAATAGACATTGTGTTCATTTGAACAGCTCTATTTATTAAAATAATACTGCATAATGACAATAAAGTCTTTATTGTTATCTTGATCATCCTAGCTTAGATGAGAGAGCTATGAAATACAGTTTTTCAGCAAGTTTTGTGTATGCATAAATTGTAAAAGCTTATACATATTTATAGAGATTTATAAACTTTTCAATAAATAATTATAGATTAACAGGAAGTTGCATACATAGTACAGAGAGGTCCTCCCAGTTTCTCCCAATGGCTATATCTTACATAACTAGAATACAATATCAAAATTAATAAATCAACTTTGGTACAATGTGTCTAGTTCCATGCATTTTACCACGTGTGGACTTGTGTAACCATCACAACAATCAAACTATAGAACTATTTCAGCAACACCAGGGTTTCCTTTTTACTACCCCATTTGAGTTGTCCACCCTCTTCTGCCCCCACCATCCTTAACCCATAGAAACCAGTAATCTGTTGTCTATTTCTATAATTTTGGCATTTTGAGATTGTTATATAAATGGGATTATACAGTGTATGAATGTTCGATGTTGGCTTTTTTTCACGCAGTATAATGCTCTTGAGATTCATCTAGGTTGTAACATATGTTGTGCCTTTTGATTGTGGAGTAGTAGTCCATGATATGGTTATACCATGATCTGTTTAACCAATTATCTATTGAAGGGCAACTTGGTTCTTTGCCTATTACGAGGAGAGCTGCTACATACATCTTTATACAAGTTTCTGTGTGGACTAAGGTTTTCATTTCTACAAATAAAAGTTAAGAATGTGATTGCTAGATCATATGATAAGTATATATTTAGTTTTAAAAAATTAAATGTATACTTAGCTTATACTATATTTAGTATAAAATATGTCTTCACCACCAATGTATATGAAATTGTTTCTCCACATCCTTACCAGCGTTTGGAACTGTCACAAATTTCTATTTTGCCTATTCTAATCTGTGTGTAGTAATATTTCACTGTGGTCTTAGCTTGCATTTCCCTAATGGCTAGTGATGTTGAAAATCTTTTCATTTACTTGTTTGTTTTTCTTCCATCTTTTTGGGTAAATTGTCTCTGTAGTATCTTTTGTCTATATTCTATTTGGATTTCTTGAGATTTATTGAATTTTGAGAGCTTTTTATATATGCTAGACATGTCTTTTCTCAGATAGGTGGATTGCAAACATTTTCTCCTATTCTGTGGATTGTCTGTTTCATCTTACTTAAAAGGATCCTTCACAGAGCAAAAGGCTTTTTTTTTAATTTTGATAAAGTTTAATTTATCAAATTTTCTCCTTATAGGTTATATAAAGTTTTTATCATGAATGTTTGTTAAATTTCCTCAAATCCTGTTTATACATCAGTTAATGTGATCATGTGATTTTTTTTTAATTTAGCCTACTAATATGGTGGATTGTATTTATTAATTTTTGAATATTGACCTAGTGTTGCATTCCTGGAATAAGTCCCATTTGGTCATAGTGTAAAATACTTTTTATATATTACCAAATTCCATCTACTAAGAGTTTGTTAAGGGCATTGCGTCAGTATTGATGAGGAATTTTGGTCTGTCTTTGTGTGTGTGTGTGTGTGTGTGTACTGTCTTTGTCTAACTTTGGTATCTAGGGAATCCTGGTCTCATTTATTAGTTTCATTCATTTCTTAATATTTTCTTCCTTCTGCTTGTGTAGGATTTGTCTTTCTCTTGTATTTTTAAATTTCTTAAGGTGGGAGCTTAGATCATTACTTGGAGACTTTTTTCTTTTCTGGTGGGAGCATTTAGTGCTATAAATTTCCCTCTCAGCACGGTTTTAACTATGACTCACATATTTTGGTGTGTTGGTGTGTTCACTTCGTGTAATGTTCCTCTAGGTTCATCCATGGTGTTGCAAAAGTCAGGATTTCCTTCTTTCTCCTGGCTGAATAATATATATTTTTATATATCTTTTTACCCATTCATGTGTTAGCAGACACTTAGGTTGTTTCCATTATGAGTGATGCGACAATGAACATGGGAGTGCAGATACCCAGAAGTAGGATTGTGGGATCATATGGTGGTTCTGTTTTTAAGGTTTGTTTGAGAAACCTCCATACCATTTTTCATAATGGCTGTACCAATTTGCATTTGCACCACCTGTGTATAGGAATTCCCTTTTCTCCATATCCTGCCCAACATTTGTTATCTTTTTATCTTTTTGATCGAAGCCAATCTAACAGGTGTGAGGCAATATCTCACTGTAGTTTTGATTTGCATGTCACTGACAATTAGTGATGTCAAGCAACTTTTCGTGTACCTGTGAGTCAACTTGTATGTCTTCTTTGGAAAAATGTCTTCTCAGTGCCTCTGCCAGTTTTTTAATTGGATTATTTGGGGATTTTTTTGCTATTAAGTTGTGTAAGTCCCTTATATATTTTGAATATTAACCCTTTATCATGTGTGTGTGTGTGTGTGTGTGTGTGTGTGTGTGTGTGAGAGAGAGAGAGAGAGAGAGAGAGAGAGAGAGATTATATGTATACATATATATATATACATATATATATATATATATTTCATTTTTATAATTTATTTCCTTTGCTGTGCAGAAGCCTTTTATCTTGATGTGGTCCCACTTATTTTTACTAGTTTTGCCTGATCTTTTGGTGTCAAATCCAAAAAATAATTTCCAAGACTAATGTCAAGGAGTTTTTTTCTACGTTTCCTTCTTGTAGTTTTACAGTTTTAGGTCTTATATTTAAGTCTTTAATCCAGTTCAAGTTAATTTTTCATTCTTTTGCATGTGGATATCCAATTTTCCCAACACCATTTATTGAAAGAGACTATCCCTTCCCCATTGTGTATTCTTGGTATGCTGAACAAAGAGTAACAAACCGTATATGCTCAAGTCTATTTCTGGGCTTTCTATTCTGTTCTGTTTGTCTTTATATCTGTTTGTATACCTTCACTGTTTTGATTGCTATAGCTTTGTATTGTTTGAAACTAGGAAGTGTGGAGCCTCCAGCTTTGTTCTTTCTCAGGATTACTTTGGCTATTTGGGGTCTTTTTGGTTCCATATAAATCTTAGAATTGTTTTTTCTAATTCTGTGAAAAATCCCAATGGAATATTGATAAGGATTGCATTCAACCTGTAGATTACTGTTGGTAGTATGGACATTTTAACAATACTGATTCTTCTAATCCATGAACACAAGACATTTTTCCATTATTTGTGTTTTCCTCAATTTCCTCAGTGTCTTATAGCTTTAGTGTACAGATCTTTTACCTCCTTGGTTAAATTTATTCTAAGTGTATTGTTTTTGATGCAACTGTAAATGGGATTGATTTATTAATTTATTTTTTAGGTAGTTCATTGTTAGTGTATAGAAATGCATCCGATTTTTGTATGTTGATTTTTGTACCCTGCAATTTTAGTGAATTTCTTCTTTAGTTCTAACAGTTGTTTGATGGCATCTTCATTGTTTTTTATACATAAGGTTAAGCCATCTGCAAACAGAGAAAATTTTACTTTTCTTTCTGATTGGGATATCTTTTATTTGCTTTTCTTGCCTAATTGCTCGGGCTGGTACTTTCAGTATTATGTAGAAGAAGAGTGACAAGAGTGGACATCCTTGTCTTGTCCCTGATCTTAAAGGAAAAGTTTTCAACCTTTCACCTTTGAATATGATGTTAGTAGTGGGCTTGTGATATATGGCCCTTGATTATGTTATGTTCTTTCTATACTCAATTTCTTGAGAGCTATTATCATGAAAGGATGTTGGATTGTGACAAATGCTTTTTCTGCATTTTATTGAAATGATCATATGATTTTTGTTTTTTATTCTATTAATGTAGTAAATTCCCTTTGACAGTATTTTGTTGGGATTTCTTTTCATCTATATTAATTGGAATTATTGACCTATTTTTTTTTTCTTGCGGTGTGCTTACCTGGCTTTGGTATCAGTATAATGCTGCCTTATACAATGAATTTGGGTGTGTTCCTGCCTATTCAAACTTTTGGAAGAGTTTTAGAAAGATTTGTATTAATTCGTCTTAAAATGTTTGGTAGAATTCACCAGTGAAACTATCTAGTCCTGGATTTTTCTTTGTCATAAGATTTTTACTCACTGATTTAATCTAATCCTTAGTCATTTTGGGTCTGTTAAGATTTTCTGTTTCTTCATGATTCCATTTTGGAAGGTTGTATATTTCTAGGAATTTATCATTTCTTCTGGATTATCCAATATTTTGGCATGTAACTGTTTATAGTAGCCTCTTATGATCCTTTGTGTTTCTGTGGTATCAGTTATAATGGCTTCTCTTTCATTTCTGCTTTTTTTTTGGGAGTCCTCTCTTTCTTCTAACAAACAAAAGTTTGTTCATTTTGTTTATCCTTTCAAAAAACCAGCTTTTCGTTTCAGTAATCCTTTCTATTTTTCTAGTCTCTTATTTTTGCTCTGGCCATTGTTATTTCCTCCCTTCAGCTAACTTTGGCCCTGGTTTGTTTTTCTTTTTATAGTTCCTTGAAGTATAATTATAGATTGTTTATTAGAGATCTTAATTTTTTTCTTTTTAAAACATTTTTTTAATGTTTATTTATTTTTGATATGTATAGATAGACTGTGAGTGGGGGAGGGGCAGAGAGAGAGGGAGACACAGAATCCCAAGCAGACTCCAGGCTCTGACTGTCAGCACAGAGCCTGATGCAGGGCTCAGATTCACGAACCATGAGATCATGACCTGAGCCAAAGTCAGATGCTTAACCGACTGAGTCACCCAGGCACCCCGAGATCTTTCTTTTTCCTTAATATAGACATTTAAAACTATAAACTTACCTCTTAGAACTGTTTTTGCTGCATTTCATAAATTTTGGTATGTTTCTATTTTAATTTGTTTCAAGATATTTTTTAGTGTCCCTGTTGATTTCTTCTTTGACTCACTGGTTGTTCAGGAGTGTGTTGTTTAATTTCCACTTATTGTGAATTTTCCCATTTCCTCCTATTACTGACTTCTAGTTTTATAACATTATGTTTGGAAAAGGTATGATTTCAGTCTTATTCAATTTGCTAAGAATTGTTTTGTGACCTAACATGATCTGTCCTGGAAAATGTTCTGTTTATACCTGAAAAGAATATGTGTTCTGCTGCTGTTTGACGGTATGTTCTGTATATGTCTATTAGGTCTATTTTATATAAAGCATAGTTAAAGTCCAGTGTTTCTTTAACATCTGCATGATCTATCCATTGTTGAAAGTAGGGTATTGAAGCTGTTATTGAATTATCTGTTTCTCCCTTCAGATATGTTAGTATTTGCTTAATAAATTTAGGTGTTGCTGTGTTAGATACACATATATGTACAATTGCTAACATTCTCTTGATGAATCAACCTTTTTGTTATTATATAGTGATTTTCTTTGTGTCTTTTTACAATTTTTGATTTGTCTATTTTGTCTGATAGAAGTATAGCTTCCCTGCTCTCTGCATTTACCTACCTATGTATGTGTCACTACCAAATATTATTATAAAATTCTAAGTTCCTAGAGGGTAATTAATCTAATTTTTTTTTTGGTATATAATTATTTATTTTTGAGACAGAGAGAGTGAGGGAGGGACAAAGAGAGAGGGAGAGAGAGAGAATCTCAAGCAGGCTCCATGCTGTCAGCTCAGAGCCCCTGGCGGGGATCAGTCTCACAAACTGAGATCATAACCTGAACTAAAACCCAGAGTTGAACACTTGGCCAACTGAGCCATCCAGGCACCCCCTACATATTTTTCTTTGTTTATTACTGTGCATAATTAGTTGCAGTTATAAGAATGTCTTTGACAATGATGGAAATGATAATGCCGTTTTAATAATATTTTCCCCTCTTCCTGGTTTTATTTCATAGTTAAAGAATATACTTCTACAGATTTCATTTCTAAAAATGAGCCAGAGAATATTTCTAAAAAAACTTAGAAAATGGGTAGGAAAGGTCACATATGGGTAGAAAAAGTGCCAGTGGTTAACTGCCACCCAGACTCTGGTAGAACATGCTAATTTCTTTCTCTGCCTTCCCTCCTCAGCACATCGAGGATGGGGCTAGTTAGCATTGCTGGATAGAATTTCTTTCAGTTTCTATGATCTTAAGAAAACACATTGGTCAGTGAGACATAGCCCCAGCTCTTTGAATTGACAATATGAGAAATATTTGCCTTTTATGGATATATTGGGCATGGTCAGTGATACTTAGTGTTACTAGAATTCCCATTAAGACTCTGATAATCAGAATACACTTGCTTAGGAGTGAATAGAAAGAAACTTGAAATTTCTAATGAAGAAACTTAAAGTACTCCTAAAGCATCTATAGTGTTGAGGTTTTAAATGATATTTTGACCAACTCAGTGTTCTCCAACTCCTCTGTAAATAAAGAAAATTGAAATTCCTGTAAAACTGATTTGTGTCTATTTTATTTACATCCTGTGTGTATTTAGGAAGTGCCCATTTATTTTGACAGATCGAGGTTGTTGGGTTTTTTTAATGTTTTGTTTTACTTTTGAGAGAGAGACAGAGACAGAGACAGAGACAGAGCATGAGCTGAGAAGGGGCAGAGAGAGAGGGAGACACAGAATCCCAAGCAGGCTCCAGGCTCTGAGCTGTCAGCAAAGAGCTCAAACTCATGACCTGAGCCACAGTCGGACTCTCAATCAACTGAGCCACCCTGGCCCTCTGACAGATCAAGTTTTAATTTGAAAACAATTGTTTGAGGTCTAGCTGAAAGCATATTGTCCTGCAAGGGTTACCATTCAGTTGCTTAGGTTCCAAGGATTAGAAAGCCTCTAATTTTTTTTTCCAGGTTGAGAAATCAAGCTGTATTTAAGTCAAGAGAATTTGTTGCTGCTAAAGAGTTTACTAAACCCCGAGAACTCAATCTGGATATGAATGGGGATGACTCTGGACCAAGGTAAACCTGAGTTATGGGTGGGTGAAAGCAAGAACATGTAGGATACAGATATTAAGGCAAAGATATTAAGGATATGTTTGGTATGTTTTTACAGCTTTATATAGGTCCAGTTTTCTGATAATATAAATAAATACATTCTCACTATAAAATTTTTAACAATACAAAAATGTGTAAAAAATAAAAATCATTCATGATCCTACCATTCAGAGATGATCCTTTGAGCCCTCTCCCTCTATCTTTCTTTTATAGTAATATATTCTATTTTGAGTAATAGAGATTATTCTTATGCTGAATTTTAATTTTTGCTTTTTCACTGTAACATATTTTCTGATGTCATAATTTATTTTATGAAAACTTGATATTAATTCATTCAACAAATATTTATTGTATGACAAGTATTGCTCAATATTCATCTATTAGTCTATTGTTGGATAATATAAGGTTTTGCTATTATAAATTATGCCTTGAAGAGCATTGCTAGAATAAATTTTTTACTTTATCTCTACCCATGTCTTTGGTATGGATTCCTATAAACGGAACTACAAACTCAAAGTGCATATCAATACTTTTAAGATTCTTGATTCACATGGCCCAGTTGCTTTCCATAAAAGTTAAATCAGTTTTCACCATCAAAGCTATGTTTGAGAATTCTCTTTTCATGAAATTTGAAGAATTTTTGGCCATTATTTGTTCAAAAAAGTTTTTTTTACCTTTTCTCTTTCTTCTTTCCTTCTGGATTTCATTTACAGGTATATTAGATCTTTACTGAAGTCCCTGACTCTGCTAATTTTTTAGAATCTTTTTTTTCCTTTTTCTTCATTGTGGATAATTTCTACTGATCTGTTCTCAAGTTCATCAACTCTTCTGTTATTTCCAATCTGCTGTTAAGCCCATAGAATGATTTTTTTAAATTAGATATTGGATTTTTCAGTTTTAGAATTTCTATTTGTATCTTTGTTAAAATTTCTATTTCTCTACTGAAATTTCCTATTTTATTCATTACAATTCCTTTATTCATTATTTTTCCTTTAAAATGCTTTTCTCAAATACCTGGTTTATCTTGGGGCTTCTCTCCATTGGTCAGCTTTAATCTTGAGTATTGGTCATGGTTTCCTTTGTACACTTAGCAGTTTTTTATTGTTTCCTGGTACTGGGAATGACTCTAGAATTCACTTTTAGTCCTCTAAACAGTGTTAATTTTTTGTGTGTGTTAGCAAGCATTTAACTTGACTGAATTCACATTCCAAGCCCTATCTCCCTTGCGAGTAACAGTGAAAATCACTGCCGAGCCCTTTGAACTTTAACTCGGATGGATGCTTGAGTTGGCCTCATTCATGTGTAGTTCACCGGTCAGCCCAAACTGGCAGGGTTGTTACACAGAATTTGAGGCTTTCTCTCTCTCTCTCTCTCTGCCCTCTCCAGGGTTTTTTCCCTTTTCAAGTGCTTTGGTCAGCTCAGATTCTGTTCTCTGGGTCTTTAAGACCGGCCTTCAGCTGAAAGCCATTAAAAAAGAAATTGAGAACCCTCCCAGTGCCACTGCATTCTTCAAGTGCTGATCTTTTTCCAGTTTCTGCTTGTTTTCCGTGACTCTTCAGTGCTTCAGTTCTGTTTGTTTTCTCCCCAAGTTTGTATTGTTAACTATGGGAGTTTGGGACCTATAGAACTCTTCAGCTGTTATTAGAAGCAGAACCAAAGAATTCTCATTTCAGACAATTTTGCCATCTTTTAATTGTGATAAAATACACATAATATAAAATTTACCATCTAAACCATTTTTAAGTATATTTACATTGTTATGTCATTTTTGCCATCTTTTATTTGTGATAAAATACACATAATATAAAATTTACCATCTAAACCATTTTTAAGTATATTTACATTGTTATGTAACCAGTCTCCAGAACTTTTTTATCTTGCAAAACTGAAACTCTATACCCATCAAACTACTGCACATTTCCTCTCCCTGCCAGCAGCTGGCAACCACCTTTCTGCTGTTTCTGTAAGTTTGATTACTCTAGTTACCTCACATACATGGAATCACATAGTATTGGCCTCTTTGTGATGTGCCATAATCTATTTTTTATTTAATTTTTATTGTTTTTGATAGCAAGCATACACATACTTTAAAAAGTCAACCAGTAGGGGGCGCCTGGGTGGCTCAGTCGGTTGGGTGTCCGACTTCGGCTTAGGTCATGATCTCACAGTCTGTGAGTTCGAGCCCCGTGTCGGGCTCTGTGCAGACAGCTCAGAGCCTGGAGCCTGCTTCGGATTCTGTGTCTCCCTCTCTCTCTGCCCCTCCCCTGCTCATGCTCTGTCTCTGTCTCAAAAATAAATAAAAACATTTAAAAAAATTTTTAAAAAGTCAACCAGTTCAACAAGACTTCTGCAAAATAGCAACTGACTGTACATTGGAGCAGCGGTACTCCCAACTTTCACTCCTTAGAGAGAAGAAGTTTTGACTGTTTTAGATGTTTCTTCTTATAACTGTTTCTTCTAGCATTATATCCTTATTTCTGAATAACAGACTTATGTGGGTCTTGGTTATTGACTGTCTGCTATGAAAGATGATGATTTAGCTCTCATAGTTAACCATCTATCTGCTGTCTCTCTCTTTTTTCACCATTCCCTCCATTTCTTCCTTCTCTCCACTCTTCTCCCTTTTCCCCTTCCGCCTCTAATGTACATACCCACACATATGTTCTTTCCTTCTGTCCTCTCAGTATAGCTATATCACAATATATTTACAATCAGAATGTATATATTTTATAAACAGCAGGGTCATGTACTGTATGATTACAATATTTAATTTTCATATAATTGTTTTCTCTAAAGCATAGAAATGCCTTATTTAATTTTCTTTGTAATAATTCATTTGTTAGTTCACTCAGATATTTATAGTTTCCCATCGGGTGTTAGATACATCCTAAACTTTGGGGGATACAGCAGTGCACAAAACACAAAAATTTCTGACCTTGTGTAACTTAGATTCTCATGTCTTGTCATTCCCAAACCTAACCAGAAACTTTAATTCTCTGAATATGTTTAGACACATTAATTATTCTGTCATATTTTCATTGCATTCTTTTGTTGCTATATTCCCTTCTTTCTGCTTTCTTCCTTTCTTCCTTTTTTTTTTTTTTTTTTTTTTTTACGATATCCCTCCTGGGGTCCTCTGTAATCCTGCTTATATATTTACTTGCTTGCTTATGGTAGAAGAAAATATATAAAATGCTGATAAGCCAAAAGAAGAAATTAACACATACCCATAATCTTATCATCTAAAGACAATCTTAGTATATAACTTCTGGATCTCATTTCTTTATGAGTGAGTATGTGATGTGTTGATATTATACATTTTGTTTCATATTCTACTTTTTTTAAATTGAAGTATAATTAACATACAGTATTATATTCATTTTAGGTGTACAATATAATGATTCAACAATTTCATACATCACTCAGGGCTCATCAAATCAGAATACTCTTAATCCCCTTTATTTCACCCATCCCCCACCCACCTCCCCTCTGGTAACCATTAATTTGTTCTGTATATTTAAGAGCCTGGTTTTTTGGTTTGTTTGTCTCTTTTTTCCTTTGTTCATTTGGTTTATTTCTTTTTTTTTAATGTTTATTTTTGAGAGAGAGAGAGCACAAGTGGGGGAGGGACAGAAAGAGACACAGAATCAGAAGCAGGCTCTAGGCTCTGAGCTGTTAGCACAGAGCCCGATGTGAGGCTCAAACCCACGGACTGCCAGATCATGACGTGAGCCAAAGTTGGACGCTTAACCGACTGAGCCACCCAGGTGCCCCCCCCCCCCCCCCCACCGTTTGGTTTATTTCTTAAATTTCACATGTGAGTGAAATTATGTGGTATTTCTCTTTCTATGTCTGACTTATTTCACTTAGAATTATATAATACTTGCTAGGTCCATTTGTGTTGTTGCTAATGGCAAGATCTCATTGTTTTCATGGCTGAGTAATATTCCATTGTGTATATATACTACATTACACACACACACACACACACACACACACACATACATACATACATACTACATCTTTTTAAAAATTTTAATTCCCATATAGTTAACATGCAGTGTTATATTAGTTTCAGGTATACAATACAGTGATTCAACAATCCTATACAATATTCAGTGTTTGTCAAGATAAGTGTACTCTTAATCCTTTTCACCTATTTTACCCATCCTCCCACCCACTTCCCTTCTGGTAACCCTCTGTTTCTTCTCTATACTTAAGGGTCTCTTTGGGGGTTTCTTTCTTTATTTTTCCTTTTCATTTGTTTTGTTTCTTAAATTCCACATTAAGGAAATCATAAGGTATTTCTCTTTCTCTGCCTGACTTATTTCACTTAGCATGATACTCTCTAGATCCATCCATGTTGCTGCAGATGGCAAGATTTCATTCTTTTCTATGGCTGAGTAATATTCCACTGTATATATATGTACCAAATCTTTTCTATTCATCTATAGATGGACACTTGGGTTGCTTCTGTATCTTGACTATTGTAAAAAATGCTGCAGTAAATAATGCTGTCTTTTTGAGCAGGTGTTTTTGTTTTCTTTGGGTAAATGCCCAGTAGTGGAATTACTAGGTCATATGGTAATTCTATTTTTAATATCTTGAAATATTAAATACTATTTTCTACAGTGGCTGCACCAATTTGCATTCCCACCAATGGTGCATGAGGGTTCCTTTTTCTCCATTTAGCCAATACTTGTTATTTCTTGTGTTTTTGATATTAGCCATTATGATGGGTGTAAGGTGATATCTCCTTGTGGTTTTGATTTCCATTTCACTGATGGTTAGTGTTGTTGAACATCGTTTATATGTCTGTTGGCCATCTGTATGTCTTCTTTGGAAAAATGTCTATTCAGGTTCTCTAGTCCAAATTTTGATCAGATTATCTGGTTTTTTGGTGTTGAGTTCTGTAAGTTCTTTATATATTTTAGGTAGTGATCCTTTTAATAAAATGATTATATAGTTTTTATTCTCTCTCTTATTAATGTGATGTATCATATTGATTGATTTGTGAATATTGAACCATGCTTGCATCTTTGGAATAAATCATACTTGATAGTGGTGATGATTTTTTTTTAATGTAGTGTTGTATTCAGTTTGCTAATATTTTGTTGAGAATTTTTGCATCTAAGTTTATCAGAGATATTGGCCTGTATTTTTTTGGTTTTGGTTTTGGTTTTTGGTTTTCAGGGGTCAATGGGTTGGTTTCTTGTAGTATCTTTATCTGGTTTTGGTATCAGGATAATGCTGGCCTCGTAGAATGAATTTGGAAGTTTTCCTTCCTCTTCTATTGTTTGGAATAGTTCGAGAAGAATAGAATTCTACCAAACTCTTTAAATGTTTGGTAGAATTCACCTGTGAAGCCATCTGGTCCTGGAGTTTGTTTTTTGGAAGTTTTTTATTTACTGATTCAATTTTGTTGCTAGTAATCGGTCTCTTCAATTTTTCTGTTTCTTTCTGATTCAGTTTTGAAAGGTTATATGTTTCTAGGAATTTATCTATTTCTTTTAAATTGTCCAACTTGTTGGCATATAATTTTTCATAATATTCTCTTATAATCCTTTGTATTTTTGTGGTGTTGGTTGTTACTTCTCTTTCATTTTTGATTTTATTTATTTGAGTCTTCCTTCTTTTTCTTGATGATTCTGACTAAAGGTTTATCAATTTTGTTTAACTTTTCAAAGAACCAGTTCCTGGTTTCACTCATCTGTTCTATTGTTTCTTTAGCCTCTATTTCAATTATTTATGTTCTAGATTTATAGTTTCCTTCCTCCTACTTGCTTTGTGTTTTGTTTGTTCTTATTTTTCTAGCTCCAAAGGTGTAAGATTAGGTTGTTTATGTGAGATTTTTCTTGTTTCTTGAGGTTGGCCATAATTGCTACAAAATTCCCTCTTAGAACAGCTTTAGCTACATCCCAAAGCTTTTGGACTATTGTGGTTTCATTTTCGTTTGTCTCCATGTATTTTTTGATTTCCTATTTGATTTCCTGGTTGTCCCATTCATTGTTTAGTAACATGTTATTTTTCCTCCACGTGTTTGTTTGTTTTGTGTTTTTTCCCAGTTTTTTCTTGTGACTGATTTTTAACTTCATACTGTTATGGTCAGAAAAGATGCAAGATATGATTTCAATTTTTTTAATTTATTGAGACTTGTTTTTTGGTGTAACGTTATCTATTCTGGAAAATGTTTCATGTGCACTTGAAAAGAATGTGAATTCTGCTGTTTTGGGATGGAATGTTCTGAATACATCTGTTATGTCCATCTGGTCCAATGTGTCATATTCCAGTTTATTTTTAGTTATCCTTTGCTAAATTTCAAAAGAAAAACATTTTTTTCTCATAAAAAGTAAAACATCCAAAGAAACATCAGAAAAAATTAGTCATCTTTTATTCCTTATTCTGTTCCCTATCCTATCCTGGTTGAATTAGTGCTAGCACACTGATGTGTATCCTTCTATATCTTTCTTTATGCCTATCTATATCTATATCATATATATATAACATCAATAAACATTTGAGATAAAACTGAACACATTGCTTGTTAATTACCCCCCAAACACACTTAACAGTACTTAATGGTTATCTATCAGATTTTTAGATATAGAACTGTAGAAAGCAGAATAATTGCTCTCCAAAGATGTCTGTGTTCTAATCCCTGGAAACTCTCAGTATGATACCTTACATGGCAAAAGGACTTTGCAGATATGCTCAAGGGAACAGACTTTGAGATGGGGGGATTATCCTGGATTATGTGGTTGGGCCCAGTCTAATCACAAATCCTAAAAAGTGGAGAATATTTTCTTTCTGGGTCAGAGAGATGGGATGGAAGGAGAAGAGATTCCAAGCATAAGAGTAACTTAACTTGTCATTGCTAGCTTTGAAGATGGAGGAAGGAGGTCACAAGCCAAGAAATGTAAGTAGCTTCTAGAAACTTAGGACAGTCCTCAGCTGACAGCCAGCAAAGTAATGGGGGCCTCCAATTGCCAGGAAACTAATTCTGCCAACAACACAAATGAGCAATGGAACATTCTCCCCTAGAGCCTCTAAAAAGGAACATAGCCCGGCCTCTACCTCAGTGTTCACCCAGTGAGACCTGTGTCATACTCCTGACCTACAGAACTACAGAGTAACACATCTATGTTGTTGAAGCCACTAAATTTGTGATAATTCATTATAGCAGCAATAGAAAACTAATACAAACTTGTTTTTTATAAAGGCATAATAGTCTGTGGTTTCTGTATGTACTATAACTTATCTAGCACTTTTATTGTTGGACATTCAAGTTGTTTCAAGTTCTTTACTATTATGCATAAGGTTACAGCAGGCATGACTGTACTTATATTCTTCTGTTTTAGTACTTGTGTATTTTAAGAATAAATTCCCCAAAATAAATAAGTCAAAGGCTATTTTTACATAAAGATATTTTGGTATAATTTATAGTTACAAATTATAATAGTCCCTGCCAATTTTATTTTCTAAAAGATTGTAGCAATTCATACTCCTGCTTGTAATTTATGAAAGTTTTCATTGCTGCTGTTCAGGTAAGGGTAGTGAATGCTTTACAAACTAGTGCTGCAGTCTGAGAGATGGATGTACTTTTAAAGTTTAGGTGCACTGGGCATGCATGGCCCACATTCCAATTATGACAAAAATAAGGTAAGACAATACACTACTTCCAAAAATATTTCCTAATATGTCTTTTATAATACCATAGACCTTTTAAAATGTTAATCTACATTGTAAGAGTTTGAATAAACTCTGACAACTGCCTGCAAAGTCTGACTGTCTTTGGAAAGCCAAGAATTCTTACTCAACAGTGTTTAAATAATTTAATCTAATGTGAGATTCAAGGAAGTAAAGGTGATGAGTTCATCTGTCTCCTTGATTCAGTTGACTATGAAAATGATATTATCTCCACTAACCCCAGAAGGAGGTAGAGATGGGGCGAGGGAAAATACATACAGCTTGAGCAGCCTTCGAAGAATTGTTTAAACCAAAATGTCTGTTGATTTCACAAAATATAATCAAGAATTGTTGTGGGAAATGACCTTCTTTCTACCTTGCAGGCTCTTTGATTTTTGCTGGTAGAACTCCCTAGGTAAAATTTAATTTTAAGCTAAATTTTGTTTATTTGGAAATTTAGATTATCTTAGTATTAAAAATGTGCATTTAAAATATTAAACTTACTCAAGTGAGGCATTAAGAATTTGAAACTAAAATAAATGAGATAATGAGGAAGTGAAAAACATCTTTTTTATAATTAACAACTCATTTTGAGTTAATTATATACAATTACCAAAATCTAATTGCAATTTATTTTCTATTATCTGTGGGAAGAATCACAGGCAAGGGAGCTTACATTGCTGCCTCCTGCATAAATGCTATAGAATGAAAATAAATAATACGTGAAACCTTAATGACAAATAAGAGCAAATAGTAGGGCACAAGCTGAGCCAAACCATTGGAAGATAATTATCACATGAAAGATGATAACGACTTAAAAAGTCACAAGAACTCTGATTGCTTATAGGTTCTCTGGTCTGTTTTTTAGTTAATTTGATGTCTGTTGGCTATGCAAAGATGACCCTTATGAAGTAACATTAGTCCTGTAATTATGCAAATTTCTAAAAATCTGACCATTTTTGTATTTTTACATAATACCGAGCAATAATTTTTTATTGAACATCTATTATTATTTAAAAAAAAAAAACTGGCTTGCGAAGTACTACAGGAAATATACAGAATCCCCTACCAGAGGGTACTTTAATAGCAGAGTAAGGCAAATATACCAATATTTATCATCTATTAGATAATATAAGGGCTACACAAGAAATAGAAAGAAATTAAGAAAAGGTTTTTGGAAGTGGTAATATTTGAAATAAGTTATAAAACATAAGGTAGAATTTTAATTGGTTAGGGGTATCTATGGATGTGTGTATGTGTCTCAGGTGGGTGAAGACTTGGAGTCTGAGTGAAGGAAGAAAAGCACACAGTATGTGAAGGCACCATAGCAAGTATGCTTTAGTTTTACCAGAAGAGTAAGGGAAAGTGAAACTAAAGATTAAATTTGTAAGTTAGGTTAGATTATGAAAAGGTTTAAATATCAAGCCAAAGGTTTTGGACCTTTGTGATTCGAACAATAAACAAGTCAGGAAAAAGAACTGAGTTGTGATAAAGATGATTAATTTGCTTTTAAAGACCATTGGAGTGAGGGTCCAGAATACCAGGTTTTAGCCTTTCCAGTAATTAACCATGTGACTTTACAGATAATGCTGTGCTCCTCCGTCTCCTTGCCTATGAATGGGAGAGTTCAACTGGATTTTTACTGGGTTTCTTCCATCTCTAACATTCTTTTCTCTAATTATTAAACAGGTTGGATTTCTAGGCTAAGCCTACCTAGTGTATAAGTAGAAATTTGAATCTAATCCTCCTAAGAGAAATTGAAGTTAGAGGTTTAGACTTAGGAGTCATCTAGATTGGTGTTGACCCTGTAGGAATGGGTATTAATTTCTGAGAAAAAGTTCAAAGAAATGTAAACAGAACCTTAGAAAATGTGTAGATGGGAACCTGAGAAAAACCAAGAGTGGCAATGTGAAAAGTTTTCAAAAAGCGGGCTGGTGCTGTTCATGGAAATAAAAGAGGAAAAGCAGAAATGTTACCTTGGAAAGAAATTTGGTTGAGAGAGTATAATTTTGAGGAGAGGAATGACCTAAAATTTTTATAATCCTGGGAAGTGGCTAGTGAAAGAAAAGATTGCAGGAAATGAATAATTGATGGAGCACAGTCCTGAATAAGATAGGGAGATCAATTTCTATCGCTGGTCAACTTCTCCCTTATTTGTTACAGACTTCTCTTTCTCTGCTTGTACCTGCACCCACCCCTTGTTTCTTTTTTCTACACGTTCTTTCTATGTGACCTTATCTAAGCTCTTGGCTTTAAATATCCTCTGTATGCTGCTGACTCCCAAATTTGTTTCTACAGGCCTGACCTTCCCCGCCCCACCCCCAACCGTTAAACCCCGTCCACTAAACTGATAGACATCTCCCAGGTAACAAAGCTAAAACAGAAATCTTATTTCCCTTTTCCAATCCCCCCAGTCCACATTCACCCTATCCTAGACTCTGTTTCAGTAAATGCTAGCTACTCAAGTCAAAAAGTGTCCTTCACTTCTCTCCTTCCTTCTTTCTCCCCTCCCAAGCAATCTGTAAGCATATTCTTTTATTTCTGTTCTACCTCCAAAATGTATGTACTCCTCCCACCATAGTACAAACCTTGGCTTCTGTAAAGAGTTCTGTTCTTACCCTCATACAATTTATTTTCCATAGCAGATGGAAAGATCATTCAAAAATAGCAGTCTACTGCTCCCTGGCCTAAAATTCTTCAAAGACTCCTTGATGCATATAGAATAAAATCTCAACTCCTTGGCTATCTTAGAATGTTCTACATGATCTGGCTTCTGCTTAGCTCATTTCATACCACTCTCCTTCTTAAACATTTAGTGACCCTTACTTAAAATTTAAACTTCTTACCATGGCCTTTATGCTTTTCTATCTTGACTTTGCGCTTTCTTCCTTAAATCCTATGTTCCAACTGCATTGGTTTGGTCTTCTTTCAGTTTCTAGTACATGCTGCATCATACCTATAGCTGTTTTTAGCACTCTTAATTCTGTTCCTCCTTGTGTTAACTTTTTTAGACGAGAGCTTAAATTTTGTCTCCTGAGAGGGTACTTTCCTGGTCACCTTATGTGAAACATGTGTCTGTCATTGTTCCCTATTCCAGAATTCCAAAGTCTCATTTACCACCACCCAACTTTAAGCTTCATGAGGGCAAGGATCACAACTGTCTTGTTATATATGATATATTATAACACATCTTCTATATGTTATGAATATTGTATATTCAGCCTATAGTATGTGGTCATAAAATATTGGTGCAATGAATTTTTTAAAATCTCAGTCTTCTCAGTAAAGTATGAAGTGAGTTCATCTACTACAAAAGGTGGCAGTAAAGACAGTGTCTGGGAAGAGGAAAGAGATTCTTGGAATAATCTCAGGGGAAGGTTTAATAAGAAGTCATCAAAAGGTGATGAATGAGAAGTATTGTATCCATAATAGAAAAAAATAACTCAAAATGATCAGGTAAACTACCCTAAGATGCAACTCTCAGAAGAGTAAACACAGGCAGCCAACACATGTATCAAATCTTCTCACAACTAATCTTGGGAAAGTAAAAATTAAAAGCAACAAAAAGGTACCACTTTTTAAATTAATAAACAGGCAGAATTCAAAGACTTAATAATATCAAGAGTTAACAAGAGTGCAGAAACAGATATTTTAATGCACTCCTGTTAGGGATGCGGATTGCTAGAACCATGTTGGTGGTCAATTTGGTGATATCATTTTACAGTCATTTTTAATTATCGATGATAATTGACACAGCAACTCCCCTTCTAATTACCTACCCCTACCTTCTAACTTCATTTCTTTCCTCTTTTAAACTCACAACCTTTTGGCCTAAAGAATTGCTCATGTAAAAAGAGAACATTTCTCCAGTGTCTAGGTCAAAGTTCTTTAACAACCTGACTGATGCACATGGGTGGGGATCTCTGCTGTCTATCATAGATACCCTAGAAGTCATCAGTAAAAATTGTAAAATTGGGTTCAGAGACATCCCATTATAAAGCATAACTAAAGTAAAATGAAAAAAAAAATGTTTGCTATTAATTGAATGTCACACAGCTTCAATAATAGAGGAAATTTCAGGGATTGGACACTGATCTTCCTATCATCTCTCACATCCTTTTGAGCCATAACTAAAAAAACAAAACAAAACAAAACACAAAAAACAACTGTTTCCTTTTAGTACTTTCTTCTAGATCCACATTTCAGTCTTTTAATCATTTACCTTTTTGAAAAATAGGAAAATCATCACTTAAACATAGAATTACCATATGACCCAGCAATTCTACTCCTAGGCAACTTTCATCTACACCAAGACTTCTGCGTGAAAATTCAGAGCAATATTATTCATACCAGCCAAAAAGTAGAAACAACCCAAATGTCTGGCAACTGATGAATGGATAAGCAAAACACCATATATCCATACAATGGGATATTTGGCAATAAGAAGTACTAACGCATGCTGTAATATGGATGAACCTTTAAAAAAAAAGCTAACTGAAAGAAGGTCTCACAGAAGACCGTGAATTATATCCTCCATTTGTATGACATGTTCAGAAATGGCAAATCTATAGATACAAGCTGTGAATGAGTCATAGTCTAGTGCAGGGAGAGGGGAATGAGGGGCAACTGCAAATGAGCATGAGGTTCCTTTCGGGGGTGTTAGAATTATTCTAAAGTTAGATTGTGGCGATGGTTGCACAAGTCTCAACTCACTAAGAATTACCATAAATGGGTGAATTCATGGTATATAAATTTATCTCACTATAATTTTTAATTTTTCCCTCCATTTTTGGTACTGTTCAGTATTCAAAATAAATTAAATACAGCTAAGAACAAAAGAAATGTTACAAAGTGTCACATGCTCTTAGACCATATCAGCCTTCTTCTCTTCCTTCTCAAGGTTTTTTTTGCCTACATACCCCTTCCTCTAGTTGCTAATTGCTTTTTTAAACTTAATTCTCCAACATAACATCCTATTCTGTCTTCATAACAGATGCAATACTGAGACAAGTAATAGTAAATATTCAGATCCTTTTTATGAGAGCTGTGTCCTGGTGAATGATAATTTGATTTTTTTTAAATGTTTTTATTTATTTCTGAGACAGAGAGAGACAAAGCATGAGCAGGGGAGGGGCAGGGAGAGAGGGAAATACAGAATCCGAAGCAGGCTCCAGGCTCTGAGCTGTCAGCATAGAGCCTGATGCAGGACTCGAACTCACAGACTGTGAGATCATGACCTGAGCTGAAGTCTGACGCTTAATTGACTGAGCCACCCAGGCGCCCTGATAATTTGATTTTTAAAAGTCACATATAACCAACAATTTTGAAAAGATAAATTGGTGATAAATATAATTTATGGAATCAAGTTTTCTTCATTTTAAGCAATAAAGAAGGGAGCATTTCACTAGTCTGGTGCCTAGTCTGTCCATGCCTGAACTTGACCTTGTTTAGTCTTTAAGAGCAAAGCTTCATTCTTACATTCCATAGTAGGGTACATCCTTTCTCTACCCTTGCTACAAACACTGGTTTTTAAATAACTAATAGACTGAAACATAAGGCAACTTAAGGTTCTCCCAAGCTATCGTCTATGCATGCTTTGTTACTTTGCATATTGATGGCATTCAAATAGGAAAAGACAAACCTACTGTCCCCTTGTATGTGGTGTAGCATGTCCTTCGAATTAGCTTCTTTGTGGGTAATATCTACATGTTCTTGACTCTAAATAATTTTTAATTATATTTGTCATCTTAATATGTAGTGAGTTTGTGGGATAAATATTTTCTAAAATGGCAATTCATAGATTCTCAGGATGTTAAATTAGTTGGCTGCATATCATTTTCCTAGGGTCTGATTTATAGGCATATGGGGTAGGGGGTAGCGAGAATCATCTACAGAAATTAGAGTAATTTCCTGAAGAATATTGCTGCTACCACTGGTTAAATATAAGGAGCTGGATAATAAATTGTATAATCATTTACATTTTATATGCTGCACACAAATGGATAAAGTTGTGGTGGTTTTTACCCTTCACTTTAACAAATGTACACAAATCTTTGTAAAAGTAATTTTCTACCCAGACAACATTAGTAGGATTGGGGAATTGGAAGTTTCATTGCTACTCGAGTCAGCTTGCTTTGATAACCTCATTCCAAGATTTATTTGTAATAAGAGCAGTTTGATTTCTGTTAATACAGTGACTGCCTATCCTTTTCCAATCTGAAATATATGGGTTCTTGTCCCAACATGGAACAAGGGTGACATCTTGCATATTGAACATCTTTGCATTGTTTCCTGGGAGACAGAGAAAAACAATAGTCTTGGAAGTTTAGCTGGTTAAAAAGTATCAGGGATGCCTAGGTGGCTCAGTTAGTGAAGTGTCCAACTCTTGGTTTCAGCTCAGGTCATGATCTCACAAACTGTGAGTTCCATATCAGGCTCTGCGCTGACAGCATGGAACCTGCTTGGGATTCCCTCTCTCTGCTCCTCCTTCTCTGCCTCTCTCTCTCTCTCTCTCTCTCTCTCTGTCTCTGTCTCTGTCTCTAAATAAATAAACTTTTAAAATGTATCATTTATTTGTTATTGTATCATTTTTACAAGCCCCAATAAATACAGATTAGTCTGAAGCCTAAAACTGCAATTTTAGTTGTCCTATCAAATCTTTGGTAGTATCCAAAGGACTGTTTCTGGACCTAATTGATAAGTCTAAGTCTTGATTCTTTTTTTCTTTCTACAAGTATGTAAGATTTTTCTTTGGAAGGAATCTGCAAACATTGCTGTGTTTCATTTATACAACTGAAGTAGTTGCACATAAGATATTTTGCAGTGGCAAGAGGGAGTAAGAACTAAGACAAAATGGATGGAAGCCAGAAACATTTACCAAAAATATCACATCGGCATATAAGACTTTTATATAACTGTAAAAGGGTAGAGGCAGCAAGGTTATGATTAGTAATTATTAAGTCAATTTTTTTTATTCTTGTATTCAGAAGCCCTAAGAGTTCTCTCTAAAAGGATATACAGTTTTTCATTGCCTTGCCGTAAATGGTTTTTATTTTTAATTAGCAATAGCTTCGGCTGGCTTTTCTAACTGCCTGGATATAGTTAAAAAATTGATTTTTGGATTCAAGACAATTGAATACACAAAGGACGATCCCATACAAACACAAAGGTTTAAAAACAAGTGCATTCTTTTATTTGTAGAAGTATGTATGCAGGGACTTCCTGGGTAGATGGAGTAACTGGAGGTTTGTTTGAAGATCAGATGAAAAGAAACAATGACTGTGTTTCTGAGCATACATTTTGATCATAAAGTGTCTGAGGATATGGTTGTGATCTTGATTAGCCCATGGTTTGTTGTGGGTGGACGCCTGTCTCAGAAGGACTGGCTATTACATATGAAATAGTGCTAATTTTTGATAATCCTACAGAAAAAATTTCATATTGAACTCAACTCATTTGTTTTTCATATTGCTCCTGTGGTGAAGAGGGTTGATTTCTGTGTTGCTTTTGCTATTTGGCATTTTCTCCTTTGGTAAACAGTGTGTGCAAGCTTTAATCCTTTAACCTTGAATCTGAGCCCTGGGCTATTTGATGGAAAGAGAATCTTTCTTTGTTATATCATGTGACATGGTGAAGGACTTTATTAGTCAGGGTCAACCAGGGAACAGAACCAGTAGGAGATATATTGGAGATATATATTACGAGATATATTGGAAGGAATTAGCTTAACACTAAGCAAGTCTGAAGTCCGTAAGGCAGGCTGTCAGGAAGATCAGGCTAGAACTCTCAGGTACAGGCCGAAGCTGCTGTCTACAGGAAGGATTTCTTCTTTTTCAGGAAAGCCTCAGCTCTGCCTTTATGACTTTTAAAAACATTGAATCAGGCCCACCCAAATTCTCTAAGATATTATGGATTTTAATCACATCTGCAAAATACCTTCATAGCATTCCCTACATTAGCATTTGACTAGTTTTCTGGGTAACATAGCCTAGCCAAGTTGACACATCAAAAGGACCACCACCACAACCCACCTAGTGTCCACTTAGTACCCATACACATTTCCGTCAACTATACTTAATATCCAAATAAAGATAATTAGAAAGGTATACTTCTACCTAACATGATACAATTATCACACATACAGCTTGAAAACATGCTAACCCCTCCCCTAGAGGAGGATGTGAAGTCTTTGGGTGATGGTCATTGTTCTTGATATCCTGTAATTTTAGTGCTGTGATGTAAAGTTAATTCTTATTTTTTCAATATTTTTAAAAAGTCTATTTAGCGAGAGAGTGTGTGCATGCATGAGCAGGGGGAGGCGCAGAGAGAGAGGAGAGAGAGAATCCCAAGTAGGAATTCTCACAGGGGGCTCAATGTGGGGCTCAATCTCGTGAACCGTGACATCATGACCTGAGCCAAATCAGGAATGGGATGCTTACCCAACTAAGCCACCCAGGTACCCCAAAGGTAAATATTATTAATGCATCTTATGTTAGATGATAAAGGGATTAGAGGAAAGAAAAAAAAAATTTAATATACGTATACAAACATAACAAAGTAAGGGAGAAATACTCATAAATATTAGTCTTCATCTCTGCAACTGGCCACATGGCTGTAGCTGGTATTTATAACTATTTTTTTCTGTTACCCATTCCGTATTCCCTTTGCTATCAGGAAACACTTAAGCAGGTCATGGTTCTTTGTCCAGTAAGATGACCCATGCCTTCATTCCTGAGGGGGCAGGGCCATTACCATCATGCCTGAATTGGATTGTTGTAGCTTCCCATTGACTTTAATTATAGGACATAGTAACTAAGAGACACCTTAAGGGATTTCTTATATTGCTGACATACTCTTCCTTATCTCCATATGTAGTAGCAACCAACTTTCCTCTCAGATGGATCACCCCACCCTGTATAGTAACCCTCTTCTTTGGTTGTTAATTTAGAACCACGAAGAGCCCAAAGTGGCCACATGGCATATCAGCTTTCAGTTCAGTGGAATCCATGTTACATCTCCTCGTAGAAGTATTCCTCCTTTGGAACTAAGACCTCTAGAGCAAGAGATCCTAAGATCATGGGAAACAGAAGCAAAAATTTTGCTAATAAATCACTCAGGGTAATATGAGTAGAGCCACTCCCATTTCCAACCTTTATTTTTTGGACTTAGGAATCCTAGCTATGGGAGAAATAGCACCACATATTGGGCACTGATTTAGAGCACCCTGGCAGACATTTCCCCAGCCCTACAAGGTATTCCTTCCTAGCTGGCACTATTGCTGAGACTTTAGGCTATTTTGCTGTACTACCAAGATAGCTGCTTCAGGATGATTGGGGATATGGCAACACCAATGACTTCCATTAGCATGGGCCCATTGCCGTATTTCATTTGCTATCAAGTAAGTTCCTTGATCAGAGGTGATGCTGTGTAAAATACCATCATGGTTGGTAAGGCTTTTATAGGTCCATGGATAGTAATTTTGGTAGAAGCATTGTGTGCACATAAAGACAACCCATATCCAGAGTAAATGTTTATTCTAGGAACATATATCTGCAGCTCCATGACAGCTATGAATACCAGATACCTATAGTCTGTCAAGTGAAAAAAAGAATATATGGCTAGAATGAATGGTGTGGCACTAGAATGACGTTGGAGACATTAGTATATATTCATTTACTTAATCCTCTCAGGCTGCCAAAACCAAATACCAAAGATCAGGTGGCTTAAACAACAGAAATTTGTTTTCTCACAGTTCTGAAGCCTGGAAATGTGAAATCAGAGTGCCAGAATGTTTGGGTTATGTTGAGAGCTCTCAGCTTGTAGATGGCCACCTTCTCCTGCATCCTTACATGGTGGAGACAGAGAGCAAGCAAGCTCTCTGGTGTCTCTTCTCATAAGTACACTAATCCCATCATGATGACCTCACTCTCATGACTCCTCAAAACCTAATTACCTCCCCCAAAGGCTCCATCTCCAAATACAAATACCATCACATTGGGAGTTAGGGCTTTAACATGAATGGGGGGACATAATGCAGTCCGTAGTATTTGTGTGTATGTATACACTTATGAATGTATACAAAAATAAGTATAAATATAGGTTAGTACACATAACATATATTCCCTACCTATGTCAGCTGAGAGGACCTATGAACGGTGATCCCCAGTGGCAAAGCCCACTTAGTACCCAGATCTTAGTTTCTAAACACCATTCTCCAATAAAAGAAACTAGGACTTCTGAGAGAAATGGCTAATTATTGGGATGGGGCTAAGAAAAAGAGAGATGAGCCTGGATGCTGAAAGGAAGAAGTGCTCAAAAATCAAAAGGATGAGGACATGTCAAAGAGGCAGAGAAGCCAACCTGAAAGAGCTTCCAATGGCCAAACCCACGACAATTTGAGCAACAAAATAATGGTGTGATCTGTTACAACCCAAAATATAAAATAAGTACAAATGAGTCCATATCAATATAAATAAATGATAGAATGAATAAACAATTATAACAAAAGAGACAAATGTTCCTGCATAAGAATTCCAAGAAATACTTCTCCTTCTAGGAGGTAGAGCTTAGTACCCACTCCACTCGAGTGTGAGCTAGACTTAGTGGCTCAGACCCAAGGTATAGGATATGGAAAGGGAAAATCACACTTTACAGTAGATAAATATGGTGAGCACTACCTTAATCACCGAGGTTAACATCACCAATGATTAGTCGTGTTGATATCATGTAACCCTGGATATAATGTGATAAGGAGGGAACTTCACCTCTGCAGTATTCTTCCCGAACACTTACAATGTTGTACTAATCATGGGGAGAAAAACAGGCAAGTCCAAATTGAGGAACATTGTACAAAATACCTAACCAGGCCTCAAAACTGGTCAGGTATAGTCATGAAAGACAAACACTGAGCAACTGTAGCACACATGAGGAAACATGGTAACTAAATGCAGTGTAATACCCTGGAACAGATCCTGGAACAACAACAGTTTAGGCATAAGTGTAAAAACAGATTAAACACTAATAGTCTAGAGTTTAATTAATAGTAATGTGTCCTCATGCACCCCCATGTTTCTAGCAGCACTGTCAACAATAGCCAAGGTATGGAAAGAGCCCAAATGTCCATTGATGGATGAATGGAGAAAGAATAGGTGGTGTATATATATACAATGGAGTATTACTCGGCAATCAAAAAGAATGAAATCTTGCCACTTGCAACTATGTGGATGGAACTGGAGGGTATTATGCTAAGTGAAATTAGTCAGAGAAAGACAAAAATCATATGACTTCACTCATATGAGGACTTTAAGAGACAGAACAGATGAACATAAGGGAAGGGAAACAAAAATAATATAAAAACAGGGAGGTGGACAAAACAGAAGAGACTCACAAATATGGAGAACAACCTGAGGGTTATTGGAGGGGTTGTGGGAGGGGGGATGGGCTAAATGGGTAAGAGGCATTAAGGAATTCTACTCCTGAAATCATTGTTGCACTATATGCTAACTAATTTGGATGTAAATTAAAAAATAATTTAAAATAAAATTTAAAAAAAATAATAATGTGTCCCTGTCAGAATGGCTAACATTAACAACTCAGGCAACAACCATGTTGCTGAGGATGTGGAGATAGAGGAACATATTTGCTCTGCTGGTGCAGAGCACCAGCATATTTGCAAACTGCTGCAGCCACTCTGGAAAACAGTATGGAGGTTCCTCAAAAAATTAAAAATAGAACTACCCTACAACCCAGCAATTGCACCACTAGATATTTACCGAAAGGATACAAAAATGCTGATTCAAAGGAGGTACATCACCCCAATGTTTATAGCAGCACTATCGACAATATCCGAAGTATGGATCGAGCCCAAATGTCTATCGACTGAAGAATGATAAAGAAGATGTGGTATATGTATACATACATATATATGTGTATATATATATATATATATGTATGTATACATATATACGTGTATATATATATATATATATATATATATATATATGTATATATATAGTGGAATATTACTCAGCAATCAAAAAGAATGATATCTTGCCATTTGCAACAACATAGATGGACCTTGAGTGTATTATGCTAGGCAAAGTAAGTCAGTCAGAGAAAAATATCATATGATTTCACTTATATGTAGAATTTAAGAAATAAAACAGATGAACATGGGGAAAGGGAAACAAAAATAAGATAAAAACAGACAGGGAGTCAAACCATGAGACTCTTTTTTTTTTTAATGTTTATTTTTGAGAGAGAGAAAGAGAGCGTAAGTGGAGGAGGGGCAAAGAGAGAGAGGGAAACACAGAATGTGAAGCAGTCTCTAGTCTCCAAGCTGTTGGCACAGAGCCCGATGTGGAACTTAAACTCACGAACCATGAGATCATGACCTGAGCTGAAGTCAGATGCTTAACCGACTGAGCCACCCAGGTGCCCCAAGAGACTCTTAAATACAGAGAACAAACTGAGGGTTGCTGGCAGGCTGTTGGGTGGGAAGATGTGGCTAAATGGGTGATGGGCATTAAGGAGGGCACTTGTTGGGATGAACACTGGGTGTTATGTATAAGTGATGAATCACTTAATTCTATTCCTGAAATCATTATTACACTCTTTGTTAACTAACTTGGATTCAAATTTTAAAAAAAGAAAAGAAAAAAAAAAAGGGAGAGCGCCAAACCATAAGAGACTCTTAAAAACTGAGAACAAACTGAGGGCTGATGGGGGGTGGGAGGGAGGGGAGGGTGGGTGATGGGCATTGAGGAGGGTGCCTGTTGGGATGAGCACTGAGTGTTGTATGGAAACCAATTTGACAATAAATTTCATATTAAAGAAATAATAATAAAAATAAAGAAAAAAAAGAAAAGAAAAAAAATTGTGAAAAAAAGTAGTAATGTACCAATGTTGTTTTCTTACTTTTGACAAATGTATCATACTATTTATTATAAAATGTTAATTATAGGGGAAGCTTGATGAAGAGTATGAGGAAGGTCTCTGTAATATCTTTGCAACTTTCCTGGAAATCTAAAATTATTCCAAAGTAGAAACTATATTTTCAAAAACAAGAAGGTATAGAGTATTATGCAAATGAATCAGAGAAATCATAGGTTTTTAAAAAATAAATCATGATTTTACAACATTAATTATTCAATATCTGTACAGTGTGATCTAAAGGGAGCTGTACTACTTTAGCAAAAAGATGGGATTTTAAGCAGAATTTAGTCGCACTGAATCCCACTGACACTTAAATGTCAGGTGTTTTGGTTTTTATTTGCTCATTTATTTCCTTATAAAATGATGCACGGGTTTGTTAGCAGGTAGTTGAAGGTGTCCCTATGTAGTATTCTCAATTTTCCATCTGAGGCAAGAAGTTAGATGATCTGCTTGAATGTGGTAGGAGCATGAGGAAGGTACAGGGCTGAGTGGCAGTGGGATGGAAGGTTTGAAGAGTAAAAGAGGCTTGAAATTGCTGCCACCAAGAGCTTAAAAGAGGGAAAGAAAGCTAACCAGGAAAACAAAAGATATCTGGGGGCCCTGCATTGTTCAACTGACTTTAGAAATGTAAAATTCAACTTATGATTTTCTTTTTTATGGTGTGCAAGCCATATGAATTCAGTAGAAAATGTACTTTGAATTTTGAATTTGGATCTTTTCCCAGGCCAGCGATACATCCTACAATCCTCTCTTGTGGTGCTGGACAAGGGCAGCAAGCCGCAGCCCCCAGTCCGCCATGCAGTCACAAGGGTAAACAACGGACACCCTCACAACCATTCTGTTTTTCACTTTCAGTACAGAAATCAATAAATTACATGAAATATTCATAACTTTATTATTTTAGGATTTGTTTTAGATAATTTGGCCCTACTGCAGGCTAATGGAAACATTCTGAGCTTGTTAAGGCAGGCTAGGCTAAGCTATGATGTTCAATAGGTAAGGTGTATTAAATGCTTTTTGACGTACTATATTTTCAACTTATGATGAGTTTATCAAAACATGACCCCATCATAAGTTGAGGAAGATCTGTACTGAATTTATACTGCCTTTGTGAAAGTTAAGTCTCGGGGCACCTGGGTGGTTTCAGTCGGTTAAGTGTCCGACTTCAGCTCAGGTCATGATCTCATGGGTCATGAGTTGAATCCCTGGGTCAGGCTCTGTGCTAACTGCTCAGAGCCTGGAGCCTGCTTTCAATTCTGTGTCTCTGTCTCTCTCCACCCCTCCCCTGCTCGTGCTCTGTCTCTGTCTCTCTCTCAAAAATAAATAAACATTAAAAAAATAAGTCTCTTAGGACACTGAAGGGGCGATATATGTAGGGAAAATATACACAAGTGTGGAATTTCATAATTCTGGAAATGGATTACAAGGCAGTGTAGTACAATAATTTAATATCTCTAGCTCTGCAAAGAGACCTGAGATCACATCTCAGCTCTCCCACTTATGAGTTGTACGGACTTGGGTAATCATTTAACCTTGCTAAGCTTTGGTTTCCCCAGCCTTTCTTAAGAAAACATAAGGTGGTTGTCAGACTTAAGAGAGGAATCATTCTCACGTGTTACTGCTCTACTGGAGAGCATTTGTATAAAATCAAAGAGAAAGGGAAATTGCAAATCTTATTCCACTTTAAGAATTCTTGACTGCCTATTGTTAGCTTCATATCCTAAAAGGAGATGAAGGAAACCAGTAGAGTTGTCATGTTCAGCCTAGTTCATCACAAATGAAAATTGGTGGTAATCAGATGTGTGACCAAAACTTAAGAAAGGCAGAGGGGCACCTGGGTGTCTCCTTAGATTGAGCGTCCAACTCTTCATTTTGACTTGAGTCATGATCCCAGGGTGGTGGGATCAAGCCTTGTGTTGGGCTTTGTGCTGAGTGTGGAGCCTGCTTGAGATTCTCTCTCCCTCTCTCTCTCTCTCTCTCTCTCTCTCTCTCACCCCTCCCCCTCCCCCTCCCTCTCTCCCTCCCTTCCTTCATAACCCCCTGCTGCTCTCCCCCTTACACTCTCTACATAAAATAAATAAATCAATAAGAAAGAAAGAAAGAAAGAAAGAAAGAAAGAAAGAAAGAAAAAGAAAGAAAGGCAGAAAAAGAAGAAGCATAATTTTCTGATCTGAGACCCAAAAGGGTAAAAGTCCAAAGAGCTAGGAAACTATCAAGAGTATAATTCTGAGCATGTAAACATAAATTAATTGAGGACTTAAGAAAGGATTTTGGGGGGGGCACCTTGGTGGCTCAGTTGGTTAAGTGTCCACGCAGGCGTCCTTTGTTTGATTTTGTTTAAAGGATTAAGAGCAAACCAAGAGTAAGTTTATTATTTAGAAACTGTGATTTGTTAACACATGGCAAAGAGAATGAAACACTACCCAGTTATTTTTCCTCCCAACATGAATGACCTTTGGTCTAGAAAGAGTGGAACACCATTGGTATAAGAAAACTGAAGCAAAAGATAGGTGAGTTTATTTTTTTTTTAATGTACATACACACGCATGTAGGGGTGTCTGGGAGTCTTGGTCAGTTAAGCATCCAACCTTTGATCTCAGCTTTGGTCTTAATCTTAGGGTCATGAGTTTAAGCCCCGCACTGGGCTCTGTGCTGAGCATGAAGCCTACTTTAAAATACACACACACACACACACACACACACACACACACACACACATCTACACACATGCAGATATACACATGTATATAAATATATACATAGATATAGATATACAAATTCAGTTCTTACAGCTTACTTCATTTGTGTCTCAGGGAAGTCAGAGTTCCTATAGATAAGACTATTAAAATTTTATTGATAAAATTGAGGATTTGTGGGAAACTGTAGAGGTACTGGGGAGCTAAAGACAGATAAGTTGCATGTAAAATGTTTAAGAAAGGAGAGAGAGAGAGAGAGAGAGAGAGAGAGAGAGAGAGAGAGAGAGAGAGAGAGATTGGAAATCTCAAGCAGGCTCCACACCCTGAGTGGAGCCCAATGCAGGGTTTGATTTCATGACCGTGAGATCATGACCTGAGCCAAAATCAAGAGTTGGATGCTTAACCAACTGAACCACCCAGGCACCCCCAGGTGATTCATGTCAGAATCATGTTTAAAACCTCTGCATAAAACTCTCTAATGGCTTCTTGGAACACAAATCTAAACTCTACCCCAGTTTATAAGACCCTACATGATGTGGTCCATGCATACCTCTCTGACATCCTTGTGCAGTGCTGTCACTCTTTCTCAGGATATTTCAGCCACAATGGCCTTTTAATTTCTCGAATATGCTAAGCTTATTTCATCCCAGTATCTGTACTTGTAGTTTCTTTTGCCTGGAATGGTCTATCCCTAGATTCTTACATGACTGACTTCTTATTCATTAAGGAAAAGCAATCAACTGTCACTTCTCATTCTTCATATTGGCAAGAGTTAAAGAGTGATAACACCATTATTATAGAGCTGCAGGGAAAATATTAAAATGCATAATCTGGTGAAAATATAAATTATTTTGTAGAGCAAGCTGATTCTACAGTTAAAGTTGAAAGTATAGAACTGAATCAAAGTGAAGACACAACATATAAAAACTTGTGGGATGCAGCTAAGTCAGGGTTTAGAGAGGAGTGTATAGAGATTAGATTAGAGTCCCTTCATGGAGCTATGGAAACTGAAATCCATGTTATAGGAGAAATAATGGGAGAAACCCAGAACATTTAACCTCCACCTTTTCAATCACAGTTTCTGTGGATGAGGCCCAGAAATCTTATTTTTAGAAAGCTCCCACGTGATTCTGATAATGTCTAGTTTGGGGATCAACTAGACAAGATCCCTTCTATGCTCAGGCTGTGCATGTAGAGTTAATTTATAAGTCTTACATGTCCCACTATAATGTAACTGATGCTTGGTAAGCCTTTTATTATAATGCCATTGTCATTATCTTTAGCAGATAGTTTTTGCATATTTTTATGGTCAGTGGAGATTCAAAGTAGTACCAAAATCGCCATTGCTTTCCAGAGTAGGTATGTGCCAAAGGTGGCAGAGAAGTGCTGTTCAGAACCCCATGGTTTCTGATTCCTCGCTTCTGTGTTTGCAGAATCTTTGAGGAATGTGAAAGGAGCTTGCATCTCTAAATGAAGGAACTAATAGCCATAATATGCTGTCATGATTTGTTTTTCACAGCCAGGTGGTTATTATATACTTAGTCACTCTCTGCTCCTACCTCTCACTTTTCTCCAAGAAGCAATCCAGCGTGACACCTCGCAGTGAAATTTTTGATGAAACACACTTACTGCACAGAAGCCTTTTTGTAAAACAGCACAACTCAAAAGAGACCAATTTTAAATTGCAGATTTTTAAAAACTATGGTTCATTTGGTAACTATACAGTAATGTCAATAGCAACAAATGTTATATGAGAAAAACATGCAAAGGGCTGTCTTTGTGTAAATTACATATAACTATTAACATTAAGGTAGCATGATTGATTTCCTTTAAACTACTCACACTGGAGTAATTAAAGGCTTTCATTTTATCCTTATACTCTGGAGATTTTCATACTGTTGGAGAGTTCTGGGTCAAATGGGTGCCAGGGCATGGCCCTTAGAAACTCTAAGAAATACACAGTTTTATAGCTCAAAGCTGACTGCTTTAATTATGGGTTCTTTTAAGTGTTTTTCTTTGAATCCCTCTTAAATGTTGTGTTTTCTTTTTGCCCAGTTTTCTATTACATTCTCATTTACTTCAGTGGATGATGGTTTTATGAAAAGGACCTATTGGCAGGAAAAAAAAAAAGATTTCAAAATTGCTGTTCATTTCCTCCAAAGCTATGTGCTCTCAATGGCTGTGAGCTGGTTCTAAGGCCTCTGTGGTGGAGAATGGTGCATGTATACCTATGGTCATATTGAGTATATGAAAATATGAAAGATCTTATAGCATGCTGGTGTGCCCAGGATTTTTATAGAAGGCTCATTGATTCTAAGTTTCATGTTACCAGCTTGGTTGTCCCCTGTATAATAATCAGAACCCTAGAGGGGGATTCTTTGCTCTGTTTGGTCCCAGAAGACAAGGAAGGTTCTTGATGGTCTCTTTTTATTTTTTTAGGCTTTTATTTAAATTCCAGTTAGTTAACATACGGTGTAATGGTAGTTTCAGGTGTGTAATATAGTGATTCAACACTTCCAAATAACACCCAACACTCATCACAAGTGCCGTCCTTAGTCCCCATCACCTATTTAACCCATCCCCTCACCCACATCCTCTCTGGTAACCATCAGTTTGTTCTCTATACTTACAAGTCTGTTTATTGGTTTGCATCTCTCTCTCTTTTTTTCCCCCCTTTGCTCATTTGTTTTGTTTCTTAAATTCCACATATGAGTGAAATCATATGGCATTTGTCTATCTCTGACTGACTTATTTCACTTACATAATACTCTCTAGGTATATCCATGTTGTTGCAAATGGTAAGATTTCGTTCTTTTGATGGCTGAATAATATTCCACTGTATATGTATACCACATCTTTTTCCATTCATTTATAGATGGACACTTACACTTTTTCCATAATTTGGCTATTGTAGATAATGCTGCTATAAATATAAACATTGAGTGCATGTATCCCTTTGAATTAGTATTTTTGTGTTCTTTGGGTAAATACCTAGTAGTGCAATTGCTAGATTGTAAGGTAGTTCTATTTTTAACTTTTTGAGTAACCTCCATATTGTTTTCCAGAGTGGCTACATCAGTTGGCATTCCCACCAACAATGTAAGAGAGTTTCCTTTTCTCCACATTGTTGCTAATACCTGTTGTTTCTTATATTGTTGATTTTAGCCATTTTTACAAGTGTGAGGTGTTAACTCAATGTAGTTTTGACCTGTATTTCCCTGATGATGAGTGATGTTGAACAGCTTTGCATGTCTGTTGGCCATCCGGATATCTTCTTTGGAAAAATGTCTCTTCATATCTTCCACCCATTTTTTAGATTATTCAGTTGAGTTTTATAAGTTCTATGTGTATTTTGGATACTAACCCTTCGTCAGATATGTCATTTACAAATATCTCCTCCCATTCTGTATTTTGGCTTTTAGTTTTGTTGATTGTTTCCTTCACTGTGTAGAAGCTTTCTGTTTTGATAAAGTCCCAGTAATTAATTTTTGCTTTTGTTTCCCTTGCCTAAGGAGACATGTCTGGAAAGAAGTTGCTACAGCTGATGTCAAAGAGGCTACTGCCTGTGTTCTCCTTTAGGATTTTTTTTAAAGTTTATTTATTTTGAGAGACAGAGCATGATCAGGGGAAGGACAGAGAGAGAGAGAGAGCGAGAGAGAGAGAGAGTGAGAATCCTGAGCAGGCTCTGTGCTGTCAGTGCAGGGCTCAAACTCACGAACTGTGAGATCATGGCCTAAGCTGAAATCAAGAGTTGGACACTTAACTGACTGAGCCACCCAGGCGCCCCTCCTGTAGGATTTTTATGGTTTCAGGTCTCACATTTAGGTCTTTAATCCATTTTGAATTTATTTTTGTGTTTGGCATAAGGAAGTTCTCCAGTTTCATTCTTTTGCATGTTGCTGTCCAGTTTTCCCAACACCATTTGTTGAAGGGAATTTTTCCCATTGGATATTCTTTCCTGCTTTGTCAAAGATTAATTGACCATATAGTTGTGGGTTCATTTCTGGGTTTTCTACTCTGTTCTGTTGATCTATGTATCTTTTTTTTTTTTTTTTTTTGCCAGTACCATACTGTTTTAATCACTACAACTTTGTAACATAACTTGAAGTCCAGAATTCCAATGCCTCCAGCTTTGCTTTTCTTTTTCAAGATTGCTTTGGCTATTTGGGTCTTTTTTGTTCCATACAAATTTTAGGATTGTTTGTTCTAGCTCTGTGAAAAATGTTGGTAATCTGACAGGGATTGCATTAAATCTGTAAAGTGCTTTGGGTGGTATGGGCATTTTAACAATATTTGTTTTTCCAATCCATGAGCATGGAATATTTTTCTATTTGTGTCATCTTCAATTTCTTTCAACAAAGTTTTATAGTTTTCTAAGTACAGGTCTTTCACCTTTTTGGTTAAGTTTATACATAGGTATATTAATGTTTTTGGTGCAATTATAAATGGGATTTTTTTCTTAATATCTCTTTCTGGTGCTTTATTATCAGTGTATAAAAATGCAACAGATTTCAGCATATTGATTTTATATCCTGTGATTTTACTGAATTCGTTAATCAGTTGTAGCACTTTTTTGGTGGGGTCTTTAGGGTTTTTTGTAGAGTTATCATGCCATCTGCAAAACAGTCTGACTTCTTCCTTCCTGATTTGGATGCCTTTTATATCTTGTGTCTGATTGCTGTGGCCAGAACTTCCAATTACTATGTTAAATTACAGTGGTGAGAGTGGACATCCCTGTCTTGTTCCTGACTGTAGAGGAAAAACTCTGTTTTTCCCCATTGAGGATGATATTAACTGTGGGCTTTTCATGTATGGGTTTTATTATGTTGAGGTATGTTCCCTCTCAACCTACTTCGTTGAGCATTTTTATCATGCATGGATGTTGTACTTTGTCAAATGCTTTTTTTTTTGCATCTACTGAAGTGATCATATGGTTCTTATCCTTCCTTTTATTAATGTGGTATATCGTGTTGATTGGTTTGTGAATGGTGAACCACCCTCACAATTGATGGCCTCTTGCTAATTGTTTTACTCAGCAATCAGATGCCAAAACACATGATTCTATAAATGCCAGAAAACAGATTATAGCTTTAATACTTGTTGATCACAGAGCGCCTGGGTGGCTCTGTCAGTTTACAACTCTTCATCTCAGGTCATGGTCTCATGGTTTGTGAGATTGAGCCCTGTGTTGAGCTCAGTGCTGAGCCTGAGAGGGGGATTCTCTCTCCCTCCCTCTTTGCTGCTCCCCCATGCCCTCCCTCTTTCTTTCTTTCTCTCTCTCTCAAAATAAATGAATAAACACTCTTAAAAATACTTGTTGATCATATGAGGTTAATGTGAGCTTCTTGGATGGGTATGAGGAGAAGGGTGAATTGGAATTGTAACTCCTGATAAATTCTCATGAGTTTATTTGAAGGTTAGTTGACTTTTATTAAATAAATGGGAAATATGCATTCCCTTAATGTAAATGATATAGTCTGATTTCAGAAACTTTGGGTGATATTTTTAAAGTTTGTCGCAAAACTTTTGTTGAGAATGTAGGAACAAGGCTCCTTTTGATACATGCTATTATCAGTGGTAAGAGCAAGAAGACTTCCTACTTTACACTCTGACTCAAATTTAGGAGCTTCCTTTATTTACTTGAAGGTTCATAGTAACTTCATTTGCAATAGCCCAAACCTGTAAACCATGCATGTGTCCTTCAGTAGCTGAATGGATAAATAAACTGTGGTAAGTCCATACAATGGAATACTATTCGGACATTAAAAGGAATGAACTATTGATACGTGCTACAACTTAGATGAATCTCAAAGACATTATGCTTAAAGAAGCCAATTTCAAAAAGAAATAAAAATAAAAAAAGAATCCTATTTGATTCCATTTACACAGCATTCTGGAAAAGACAGAGCTATCATGATGGCGAACATATCAGTGATTGCCAGGGGTTAGGTATGGGAGGAAGGTGTGACTACACAAGAAGAGTAGAAGGAGTTTTTTGGGTGATAGAACTATTTTGTGTCTTGATTGTGGTATGGTTAAAATAATCTATAGATGTATTAAAATTCATAGAACTATATACCCCCCCAAAAAGTCAATTTTACTATATTCTAAATTTTTTTTTTTAATTAAAATCTTGACATGAAAGTTTTCTCCTACCATTGATTCGCTGGGATCTTCCATATTGATGCCACGTTAACTTTCCCAAAGAACATGTTGATAGTTATTCCCATGCACTCATCATTTATCATGCTATGTAGAGCAGCAGCAGTTCTCAAACATTCTTATCTCAGGACTCCTTTACTCTTAAATTTTATTGAGGACCCCAAAAAACTTTTATGTATATCTATTTAATGTGGGTTGTATCTATTATATATATTAGGAATTAAAACAGAAATTTATAAATATTTATTTAAAAATAATAGTAAAATATTAAAATATTTATTTAAAAATAATAGCAAACCCATTACATATTGAAACAAATAATGTATTTTTATGAAAACTGTATTTTCCAAAATAAAGAAAATTTAGCGAGAAGAACATCATTGCTTTACATTTTCGCAAATCTCTTTTATGTCTGGCTTAACAGAAGACAGCTATTTTCTCACAACTGCTCTGCATTCAGTCTGTTGTGATGCCACATGTTATGTACCTCCTAGAAAATTTCACTGTTCGCTCCTGAGAGAATGCAAGTTAAAAAGACAACATGTTAGTGAGAACCACTGCTATAGAGATAGCAGCAGCAACATGGGCTGGTCCTCACCTCATATAGTCAGTGATACTCTAGCTGTGTGTTGATTTATCATTGGGCTTTGTTTTTTTGGGGGGAAGATTTTCAACCACAGTCCTTAACTGACCGCTACCTGGTTTTCTGAATTTCAAATGAACTTATAGGTCTTTGGGACCTTGCATTGGATTAGTCTTGGTTCTAAAATTTTGTATTATATTCACAGTTCAGTTGCAAGATGTCTTTTGGCATATAAACATAACCTCATAAGGTCGTTCTTATCTTATGCCAGATTTCTGAAGCTTCACAAATGCTTGCTTCAATGAAATTGAAATATTGATTATACATCTAGGAATGGCCCTGAATGGTCCACAATGTAAGGAAGAGGTAATAGTTAACTAACTCAGAGTTCTGTGTTTTAATCCCACAAATGCTTCCTGAATTGTAATAATTTTTTCAGTAGATGTATATTAGGGCTTTTCTCTATGTACATCCACATGGAAGGTATTACTGGAGATTCAGAGAAGACAGGGCATGATATCTGCCCTTAGGAAACTGATTGGTGGATAATCTTCATACTTTGTTTACATTTGTATTTCTTAGTTTATATTGAACTAACATTTTCATCTTCCCAACTGTAAACCTTCTTTTAAAGTACTTATTCTACATTGAAATATACATTAATTGACTTAAAGAGCTATTTTCCCTGTTGAAGACATAGAGAAATTATGAAAGCATTTTTGGGATCAGAGCAACAGAACCCAAATTAGTGGTTTGGTTACAACTGCAGTGCAGTGTTTTATTTAGCACAGCTTCATTCTTTTGTTTGGTTTTGTTTTTTAATTTACATCCAAGTTAGTTAGCATATAGTGCAACAATGATTTCAGGAGTAGATTCTTTAATGCCTCTTACCCATTTAGCCCATCCCCCTGCTCCCACAATCCCTCCAGCAACCCTCTGTTTGTTCTATTTAAGACTCTCTTTTGTCCCGCTCTCTGTTTTTATATTATTTTTGCTTCCTTTCCCTTATATTCATCTGTTTGTCTCTTAAAGTCTTCATATGAGTGAAGTCACATGATATTTTTCTTTCTCTGACTGACTAATTTCACTTAGCATAACACCCTCCAGTTCCATCCACGTAGTTGCAAATGGCAAGATTTCATTCTTTTTGATTGCCGAGTAATACTCCATTGTATATATATATACCACATCTTCTTTATCCATTCATCCATCGATGGACATTTGGGCTCTTTCCATATTTTGGCTATTGTTGATAGTGCTGCTAGAAACATGGGGATGCATGTGTCCCTTCGAAAGAGCACACCTGTATCCCTTGGATAAATACCTAGTAGTGCAATTGCTGGGTCGTGGGTAGTTCTATTTTTAGATTTTTGAGGAACCTCCATACTGTTTTCC